>NC_133649.1:204472657-204773647 GCF_009905375.1 Apium graveolens | reverse complement strand
ATGGTACCATAATGGCATTATTGAATCCAGCTTCTCAGAGTTATATGTCTTTAAGTCAGCTATATCCTTTTTCAATTCATCCACACTGGATTATGTCTTGAGTGTTGGATCTTCATTAAATGTAAGGAGTCTAGGTGAGCTTGAAGAACAGCCTTGGTACCAGCATCTGAGCTTCCTGAAGGGCCTGCTAAATAGCTATTACTTGTTTTACCAAGACAGCTCAAATTGCCCTGGTGAAAATTCCTTTGCCCATGCCCATTAGGTAAACTGAAAGCAGAACTTGGGCCCTTCAGCTCCCCCTAAGTTCATGCTTCCATCCAAAGAACCAGAGTCATCATCATTAGAATTTACTCCAAATTCTTCAGATGGCTCTCCAGCTTGAGAAGGCATTCTGTTCACAGCAGCTTTATCTCTTTGAAGAGATTCTGTGGTGTGCACTAAATTCAAAGTCTGCTCTGCCTCCACATTGGCCTGAGCAACACAGTTGATAGGCTGAAACAGGGTGAGTAAAAGTGTCAGCATCCAAGGAAATATTATCATACAGCTTTGTAATGTTGCTGAAATTATCTTTCCTTGTCAGCATCATCCACAATCATTGACTCACTAGCAATGGCTGGTTCCATCCTTATTTCTCCAGTACCTGCCTTTCTCTCATATTCTCTCTTTTGTTGCATCAGGGTCTCACCCTGGCTCCCCACCCTCACACCCCTCACCTTCACCTACTAAGGTGGGACTCCTCTCACTCACTTTTGCCAATCCTAAATGAATGGATTGCTGAGATTCACTCTTTTCCTCTCCTTTTGCCTGGGAGCAACCTAGCCTCTCACTCAATGCACTCTCCTCTCTCAGTCCTAAGAGTGATTGTATTACCCACCAATCATCTGCACACTTGAAATTTTGAAGTTTGAAGTTGTGCAAGACACTCGCGGATAAGTCATATCCGTCGGGTGAGTGGTAAAGCTATCCGACGGATAACTGCTGTTAAGCTTATCCGTCGGGATACAATCACTACTCGACGGATGAGCAATATCCATCGAGAGAGTAGAATTGAATGAGGTGGGAGAGAAACTATTGTTGACTCTGTGTTGATTGAAGTTATTTGAGGCACAGATGTCACAATAGAATCAGAAAGAATTGGCAAGTGAGCCAACAAATCATCTAAAAGATGATGCTCCTTGCACTAGATTTTGGCTTCCCCAACAGAGTTAAAGAAGGGAATCAGGAATTGAAGTGTTTATCATGTCCACTTCCAGTGAGTTAGTTGGTGAGTATTGTGTTTTCTGTGGCTTCTATTAGAGATTTTGGCTGTGACTCCACATTTATTGGAGCCACATCAATCTGAATTTGAGAAGGTGCAGGGACTGTGTCTTTAGCACCAGTTTGCACTAAGTGTGCCCTGTGCATCCCCATGTTTGGATTTCTTCTTTCTAGTGTAAGTTTGGTGTGAGCTTATGTCCCTAACCCTCTTGGCCTGTGCTCTTGGATGAGAGCTTTGTTCAATAGCCACATCCTTTTGGGAGATCAGCTAGAAGTGAGCTTTTGTCCTTTTTAAGCACTACAGTTTGTTGGAAACTGCAGTGTGGCTAGGCTGGGATTCACTCAACTCTCCAACCTTATCCTTGGGGTTTCTTTGATGTTCACCCCTTCCCTCACCTATCTTACCCTCCTTCACACTCCCCTATTTGGCTTTGGTAGATTTTTGAACTGGTACCTTTTGAGAGATACCAGAGGGGTTTTCTTTGATTTGGATTTAGAAATTGCAGTTATTTTGGCAGCTTTGGTAGGCAACTGTTTGGTCATTGTCACAGTCCATAGCTATGCTTGAAGTCAAAGAAATAAGAGATTGAATAGTTGAGGGTCTGGATGAACTTACCTCACTTACCTGAGGTGTCAGCATTACAGGAAAATAGAACATTGCCACATCCTTGTGATGGTTGGCTCTGTTCAAGTCTGCAATGATTCTTCTCTTGAACCCAACAAGCTAATTTGTTGTTTGGGTTCTCAAGCTCAATCTCTTGACACTTTTGGCTAAGTCACCTAGTTTAAAACCTAACTCATACACAACAAGGTCACTGAAATTGTAATATTTGTCTATAACTAGCATGTATAGCATGTTAAGCATGGAAATGTTCACAGAATCAAAATTACTGATTTTTTCCAGAAAAGACTTTAGTTATTACATCACACAAGTAACTCCATTCCTTCCTAAGACCTAGTCTTCTAATTTCACTTAGTTTTGCAGTAGGAAGTGCATAATGAATGGAATTGAGCATATTGACAATATCAGTGTCAGTGTGTGGTGCAGTTACATTATCATCAGGAATCTTGAAACATGCTTTTATGACATCACTATTGATACATAAATCATTACCTTTGATGGTTAGAGTGATGGTTTTGTCAGTAGAGTTATAGATTGCTGTTGTCCACATCTCCTCAATACTTCACAATAAATTGTGGGTGATTCAGCATGGCAAAACTTAACTTGCAGTTGTTCACGAAGTCTATCATCTTATGATAGTCCAGATTGCTGAATCCCCTTATTGACCAAGGCAGTGAAGTTGTTCTTCTCATAGATGAACCCAGTCTGTGACATGATTTTAACTACGGGTGCCATTGTTAGAGAAGAAAAGCTTGAAGAGAAAGAGGATTTTGTTTGAGAGAGAATGAAGTGACACAGTTGAATTTGAGAATGATAAAAGAAATGATTAGAATGAATAAGCTTTTATACTTTACTCAAAATCAACTGATAAAAAATAAAAGAGGTAAATTACCCAATAGAAATTGTCTAAAATAGCCGTTTTAAAATAAACTGTAAAAATTCTACCCATTATCCGTCGTGTAATGCTTACAAACTGTAAGTATACTCGATGGATAATGTTCAGGGAATTAACGGTTAAGATTTAGACACTTCGACGAATGAGGATAAGTTGATATCCGTCGAGCTTTAAAATACTCCGAAAAGTAATTGATTTTTATTTACAATTTGTATATCGACGGATGACTCAACTCGATGGATAATGGCCATCCGTCGAGATGCAAATTTTGACTTAGCCAAAATTTTCATCCAAGACTAAAAATCAGTTAAATTTTGGCTACTTTTCAACTTGCAAAATAACTCAGATAAATTCAAGAGTAATTAAGCATACCTAACTCACTTACCAACCTAGAAAAGGTGGATTCATCCAATGGTTTGGTAAAAATCTGCAAGTTGCTTCTCACTTGGAACAAAATGTAACTCTACAATACCATTCATTACATGTTCCCTTATGAAATGGTACTTGATGTCTATATGCTTTGTCCTTGAATATTGCACTGGATTTTCAGTGATGGCAATTGCACTTGTGTTGTCACAGAAAATAGGAATCCTTTCAACTTGCAAACCATAGTCTAGCAATTGATTTTTCATCCATAAATCTGTGCACAGCAACTGCCAGCAGCAATATATTCAGCTTCAGCTGTAGAAGTAGAAACTGAATTTTGCTTTTTACTGAACCAGGACACAAGCTTGTCTCCTAAAAATTGACAGGTTCCTGTTGTGCTTTTCTATCAATTCTGCAACCTGCATAATCTGCATCTGAATAACCAGTTAGATCAAAGCCAGAATCTCTAGGATACCAAATGCCAAGGTTTGGTGTTCCTTTGAGATATCTGAAGATTCTCTTAATAGCTATCAAATGAGACTCTCTAGGATCAGCCTAAAATCTAGCACACAAATATGTAGCAAACATTATTCTGGCCTACTAGCTGTTAAGTACAGAAGTGAGCCAACCATGCCTCTATAACTTGAAATATCCAAGACTTTTCAGTAGTGTTTAGTTCAAGCTTAGTTGCAGTGGCCATGGAAGTTTTTGTAGATGTGCAATCCATTAGATCAAACTTCTTTAAAAGATCAAAATATATTTAGTTTGACTAATGAATATTCCATCCGTAACTTGCTTAACTTGTAAACCAAGAAAGTAAGTTAGTTCTCCCATCATACTCATTTCATACTTGCTTTGCATCAGTTTGGCAAACTTTTTACAAAGTTTCTCATCTGTAGAGCCAAAAATAATATCATCAACATAAATTTGAACAAGTATGCTAGAGCCATTCACATTTCTGAAAAATAAAGTTTTATCTACAGTACCTCTTGTGAAGTGATTTTCCAAAAGGAACTTTGATAAAGTGTCATACCAGGCTCTAGGTTCTTGCTTCAGTCCATAAAGTGCTTTCAGTAGATAATAGACATCTCTGGGAAATTTGGATCTTCAAAGCCAGGAGGTTGACTTACATACACTTCTTCATCCAAATCTCCATTCAGAAAGGCACTTTTGACATCCATTTGATAGACCTTGAAATTGGCATGGGCTGCATAGGCTAAGAAGATTCTGATGGCTTCAAGTCTTGCAACAGGAGCAAATGTTTCATCAAAATCTATTCCTTCTTGCTGACAATAGCCTTTAGCAACCAATCTTGCTTTGTTCCTTACTACTATGCCATTTTCATCCATCTTGTTTCTGAATACCCATTTGGTGTCTATTGGATTCTTTCCTGTAGGCTTGGGTACCAGCTTCCATACTTTATTCCTTTCAAATTGGTTTAGCTCCTCCTGCATAGCTAAAATCTAATCAGGATCTAACAAGGCTTCTTCTACCTTCTTTGGTTCTTCCTTAGACAGGAAGCTGCTGTATAGACATTCTTCTTGAGTTGCTCTCCTGGTTTGAACTCTGGAAGAAACATCACCATTAATCAGTTCAAAGGGGTGATCTTTTGTCCATTTTCTTGGTTGAGGTAGATTAGCCCTAGATGAAGAGACCTCAATGTTGTCTTGATGTGTGATTGAGTTTTGATTGCTAGAAACTCCCCTGAGTTTGTGGATCTTTGATTTGAGATTGGGGTGCTTTCTATGGGTGATCTGCCTTGACTTCCTGCTCCTTTTGATAACCCGACGGATGGTGAATTTTGAGTACCGACAGATGAGGCAGGTTGTCTTCCGACGGATAATACAGACTGCCTTCCGACGGATGAAGCATTATGTAACTCGACGGATGTTGAGTTTTGTGCTTCATTTTAGTAGATTTGTCTGCATTATCCTTAGACACTGTTTCTTGATCACTCTCATCATCACTTTCATCACTGACCATCTCAACATTGTCGAATTTGAGGCTCTCATGGTAATCTCCATCTTTTAGTCCTTCAATCTTTTTATCATCAAACACAATATGTATAGATTCAACAACAATGTTGGTTCTTAGATTGTAGACTCTATATGCTTTACCAACAGCATATCCAACAAAAATTCCTTCATCTGCTTTAGCATCAACTTCCCATTTTGATCAGTTTGATTTCTCAGAATATAGCATTTACAGCCAAAGACATGAAGAAAGTTCAGAGTTGGCTTCTTGTTCTTGAACAATTGATAAGGTGTCATGTATTTTTCTTGATTAATCAGAGAGATGTTCTGAGTGTAGCATGCAGTGTTTACAGCTTCAGCCCAGAAGTATGTTGGTAGTTTTGATTCTTCAAGCATTGTCCTTGCAGCTTCAATAAGAGATCTATTCTTTCTTTCCACTACTCCATTCTGTTGTGGAGTCCTTGCTGCTGAAAACTCATGCAAGATTCCATTTTCCTCACAAATGCTCTCATGACATAGTTCTTGAACTCAGTTCCATTATCACTCCTGATTCTCTAACTTTGAAATCAGGATGATTGTTAACTTGCCTTATGTGATTGATGATGATTTCACTAGCTTCATCCTTGGACTTTAGAAAATAGGTCCAAGAGAACTTTGAGAAATCATCTACAATTACTAGGCAAAATCTTTTCTTTGAGATTGACAATATTGACTGGTCCAAACAAATCCATGTGAAGCAGTTGTAGAGGCTCTTCAATTGCTGAATCAAGTTTCTTCCTGAATGATGCTTTAATCTGCTTCCCTTTTTGGCAGGCATCATACAGTCCATCCTTTGTAAACTCCACCATAGGAATGCCTCTAACTAGCTCTTTCTTTACCAGCTCATTCATGGTCTTGAAGTTCAAATGGGATAGCTTCTTGTGCCATAGCCAACTTTCATCTTGACTTGCTTTACTGAGAAGACAAGTTACATTTCTGCTTTAGTTGAGTTGAAGTCAGCTAGATACACATTTCCTCTTCTCACACCAGTGAGAACCACTTTGTTGTTTTGATTATTAATCACAACACAGGTTTCTTTGTTGAAGGTTACTGAGTTGCCTTTATCACAAAGCTGGCTGATACTCAACAGATTGTGTTTGAGACCATCCACTAAGGCAACCTCTTCAATGATGACATTGTCCTTGAAATCAAGCCATATCCCACAGTATAACCTTTGCTGTCATCTCCAAAAGTGATACTTGGGCCACTCTCTCTTCAAACTCTGTGAGCAGGGTAGAATCGCCAGTCATGTGTCTTGAACAACCACTATCCAAGTACCAAAGATTCCTTCTGTTTCCCTGCACACATCAAAATCAAATCAAGTTGATTTGGTACCCAAGTTTCCTTGGGTCCTGCCTTGTTAGCTTTCTTCTTCTGTTTCTTAGGTCTTAACTCATTTGACTTGGAATTTCAGATTCTTCCTTAGTTATTTGGGTTGGGCCTTTGAAACCACTAGATGCAACAGAATTATCATGCATGTTATGGCTAACAGGAAATGGCATGCTTGGTACAAACATGTTATTCCAGTAAGGCATGCTAAATGGCATTTAAGGCATATTATATGCAGCATAATATGGATTAGGTGCAAATGGCATATTAGCAAACTGTGCATTCATGTTCTGTGTAGGCATAGCATTAACAGACATGGGAGGCATGGCATTCATGTTAGAGAATTGAGGCTGAACAGACATGGGAGTAGGCATGGAAGATTTGCAATTAACAGACAAATGATTTACACTACCACATTGATACAGATTTTTCTAGGAGCATATTTCAGGTGTGTAGTTATTATGTTTGTTAATCCCTACCTTACCATTCCTATTGTTTTTCCTTTTAGTCTCTGTTTTTACCTCTATCTTCTCAAGTCTGTCACTTAACTGTTTGACAGTCATGTGACCAACATTAGCCTTCTTCCCTTTCTTGGCTTGACTTGACTATCCTGAAAAAGTTCTTGGAAACAGACCCATACTTTTCATTTAGCTTGGTTAATTTGGCTTTGCTAATGGGTTTGCTCAGAGCCGACGGATGAGGATTTTTATCATTCAACGGATAACACTTTTTGTTATCCGACGGATAGTTCTCATCATCCGTCGAGTCTACATCTGTCAGCAATCCATCTACTAAAATAGGTTCTAGTTTCTCCTTATTCTTTTTCCAGGCTTCAGCACAAAAAGACTCAATTCCTTGAACCTTGGTGATTTGAGCATGAACATCTCTGGATGTTTTCCATGCTTTAATCACCTCATGTTCACGATCAAGCTGCTTCTTTAAAATTTCTTCCTTTTTCAAGGACTCAGTTAATTCCTCCTGGCAATTCTACACTCAATTTTTAGTTTCTCAAACTCAACAAACTGAGACTGAAGCACATTATTCCTCACTCAAAAACAAGTTATTTTCTTTGATTTTAGTATTTTCTTTAGTGAGGGACTTAAGTGTAACACGCAAATGATACAATTTTAGACATGTCATTTATTGCATCATTACACTCAGCTTTAGATAAATGTGCAAGGTTTGTAGTGATTACCTGATTGCTTAAGGAACTTGTCTCTGTTTCATCAGACTTGGCCATAAGGGCTAAATTGACATAGCTGACATCCTCATCTTCATCCAAACCCTCAGCTGCCCAGTCATTCTTTGTGTAATAAAAGCCCTTTCCTTCTGTTTGAGTAGATCAAAGTATTTTTGCTTATAATCCACAGACTCAAATCTTTTCTTACTGAAATCTGACTTTCTACACTCATTTACAAAATGCCCTGCCAAGCCACATTTGAAACACTTGAATTTTGATTTATCCACCATGTTTCTATTTGGCTTGGCAGCTCCAAAGTTCTTCTTGAACTTGAACTCGGCAAATCTTCTTGAAAGGAATGCTAGGTGCTCATCAATGTCCTCCATGTCATCTTGGCTCAATGAATCTTCACTTTCTGCAGCTAGCTCTTTACCCTTGCTTTCACAGGCCTTTGAAGTTGATTCCACAGCTTCTATCTTCACTTCCTTCTCCTTTTCCAGTTCAGCCACTAGTGTAATGGATCCTCCTTTCTTCTTTCCTCTCTCCATTCTTTCATCCTGCTCTATCTCAAGCTCATAGGTCTTCAGAATGCCATACAGTCTCTCCAAAGTAAACTCCTTATAATCTTGTGAGTTTCTCAATGAGACTGTCATTGGTTTCCATTCCTTTGGAAGAGATCTGAGAAATTTCAGATTGGAGTCTTTAGTGTGATAGACTCTTCCATGCAATTTAAGAGCATTTAGTAGCTTTTGGAATCTACTAAAAATGTCAGTGAGTGACTCACTTTCTTCATTGTGAAATGCTCATATTGCTGAATCAGGAGCTGCATTTTATTTTCTCTTACTTGCTCAGTACCATCACAGATTATCTGTATTGTGTCCCAAACTTCCTTGGCAGTCTTGCAGTTGATGATGTTATCAAACATGTCTGCATCAACACCATTGAACAGAATGTTCATGGCCTTTTTATCTTTCCTGACTTGTTCAATATCAGGATCAGACCATTCATGCCTTGGCTTTGTGAAAGGCATATCATAGCCTACTCGTTTATTCGAGTATTTAACTCAACTCAAATAAGAATGTAATAAGTAAATAGTGGATCAATCATCAGAGAGATCTCACAAAAGTAACATATGTCAAAGATCAAAGAAACATTGTTCATCTGCAGACTTGAAGATTCACTGGAAGAAGTTCAAGAATTTGATCATGCCTCAGTGATGTAAATCAAGATCGTGGATTTAATCAAGTGACAGAGATCTCGTCAAGGTATCAATTATTACAAGGATTCAATCAGAATATCAAAGTCAAGACATGAAGAAACGTCACGGAAGTTAGTCACTCATGAACCAGACAGTACATCGAGTGTCAGCATTGAAGTGGCGGAATTGATTCATAAGTCTCAGTGACTTTCAGAAGATTGTCAGAAGAATGGATGCTGCTCAGCGTTAGTATTAATTCTCTATTAATTAATTAAGTCATATAATTTAATTAAGAAAATAATTTATATCTGCAAAGATTAATTTATTGATTAATTGAATTAAATTGATTAATTAATTTCGAATTAATATTAAGGATTTACAGAATTTTAATTGATTAAAATCTGTTTTAATTCTAAAAAGACAACTGATTGTACTAGTATGACAATCGGTATGACAATTGATAGTCATACCGAAAGTCATGCTAATTCAGTTGATTGTCTTGATAGAATTATTATTTAGATTAAAATCACTTATTAATTCAGTAAGACAATTTCATTTGTACTACTATGACAATCGGTATGACAATCAATAGTCATACCGAAAGTCTTGCTAGATCATTTTTAATTGTCTTGCTAGTTATAAACATTGTCCTACCGAAAGTCTCACTAGCTTAAATGATTGTCATTCCAATTCATTTTTCGGCTGTGTTGTTTAAAAAGAAGCAGAAGACAAGTTCATTCATCATCAATCAAACAGATCACAATATACAAGAACAAAAAGAAAAAGCAGCAGACAAATATTACATCTCATCTGCAACTTCAAGATTAATTTCTAGATTGTAAAGTTAAAGCCAATCAACTAGAAATACTTATCTTGTTCTTGTGTATCTATCTAGCGGATTAAAATCCCTAGAACTTAATCTCAAATCGCATTTAGCATTTGATCTTTTAATTACAAAAATAGAAAAAGTTCATGTCGAATTTATTCTAGATTTGGTAATAATTGATTTGAGATTAATCCCTTGTAACCGATACCGTAGTTGTAACACCTTTCAAGTTTAATAAAAGTTTTATTTAACTTGAATTTTGTTTCACAATTTATTCCGCATTTTATTCGACTAAACGGTATTGTTTGCATTCAAACCCCCCTTCTACAAACAAATTGGGACCTAACAATTGGTATCAGAGCCTTCTGATTAACGTACAAATCTAGATCCTAGACTTTTGTGTTTCTTTCACTTCTTGAATTTTTTATTCACTCATAAAATTCATAATGACTACACAAAAAGTTGGAACCGTTAAAATTCCACTTTTCGATAAAGAAAATTATGTTATGTGGAAGAAGAAGATGCTACTGTTTTTACAGGTTGCTAATCCCAAATATTTGCAAGTGTTGAAGAAGGGTCCAAAAATTCCTATGGTTATGGAACCAGAGGTAATAGAAAATGATGTGGTGATCACCCAAGCGAGAACTTATGTGAAGGATCCTGAGGACTTCTCTCCTGCTGAAATAGAAGAAGCTTCCCTGGATGCTAGCCTTCAATTAATCTTAGTAGATTCCCTTAATCCCCTGATGAATAGACATGTGATGAATTGTAAAGATTCCAAACATATCTGGGAAACTATTGAGATTATTAATGAAGGCACAGAGGAAGTTAGGGAGAACAAACTAGAAATCCTAACCTCTGAATATGAATATTTCAAATCAAATCCAGGAGAAGGAATCACTGAAGTGTTTGAGAGGTACAATGCATTGATCAATAACCTGAACATTAATGGTAAATACTATTCCATCAGGGAGGTCAACAAAAAGTTCCTTTTAACACTGCCAACTCATCTCGAACATAGAATCACTGCCATAAGAGAAGCAAGAGATCTGAGTGAGATTTCTTTGGAAAGGCTCTATGGTGTGTTGAAGACTTATGAGTTGGAGCAGATTCAGCAGAAGGAAGTTTACGGGAAAGGAAGAGTGGTCAGCACGTCTACTGCTCTAGTAGCTGATGAACAACAACAACAACCACAATATCAACAACAATCTCAACAGTCAGAAAGAATGGTACAGTCTTCCAAGGTTGAAGATAATGTGATAGTAGCAGAGTTTGATTCTCCTACTACAAATCAATCAGGAGATGATTATTATTCCTTGGAAGAACTGGAGCAATTGGAGGATGAGTCAATGGCCCTGATTGTCAAGAGATTCTCAAATGTCAGATTCAAAAGGAATCCCAAGTTCAAGTACAAGTCCAACTACAACAGATTCCAGAAAGGTGGATCTTCATCCTCTAACACCAGCAGTGGTGGGTATAAAACAGGGATGGTTGATCGAAGCACCATTCGATGCTTCAACTGTAATGAGTTGGGACACTTTGCCACAGAATGCAGGAAGCCAAAACAAGCTAGGAAGAACTCTTACGATTCTAATCAGAAGAGTAAATCTGAAAGGGCGTACCTGGCAAAGGGAAGAAGCTGGGATGATACTGACAGTGAAGATGAAGAAGTTGGGAATCTCGCTCTCATGGCTAGTAATGCAAGCACCTCATCGTCAAGAAAAGAGGTAAAACTTTCTGATGCTGAAATGGTTTATCATCTAAGAGGTAACTTAGATTGTGCTCGTCGTGATAATGAATTGTTAAATCAACAAATCAAAGACCTTGAGAAAGAGGTCAATGAATTAAGACTTGTGCACATTAATCAAGATAAACTAAAAGAACAAGTATCTTTTCTAGAGAATAGAGTTGACTGTTATAGACAACTCGAAACTATTCTCAAAGACAAGATCACCGGTCTTGAGGCTAAGGTTAAAGCTTACTTTAATTCTTGTTCGAAGTCCAAAGAGTTTTACAATAAGCAAGCTGTTAATCAAACACATGGAATAGGTTATGATTACAATGCTGCTATTGGAAAATTAGGCATAAACTCCCCTCCTCATGTATGTGCTAAAGGCAGGGAAGTACCACATGTGCTTAAGGGTGTTGATGAACCCCTCTATAAAGAATCAATTGCTGAACCATTTGATGAGACCTCTTTTATTATTCAAGAAGAAATCCGTGCTGAAGATAATGCTAATGGGAAAGCTGTCTCCAAGTCAAGTGTGTCAAAAGTTCCAGTCAAGGTTGTGAAAGCAACTGAGACTAACTCAGACACACATGAGTTGGATAACACAAATGCCATGTCTACCATGCATAAGTTGCCTATTGTTAATCCTTCTCATAAAGCATGTGGTGTTCCTGATTGTATGTCTTGTGCTTTTAATCTGTTGTTTGCTTATTTTAATGGTAAGCATGTTTCTAATGATAAGACTACTCCTCGTCAGCATGTGAATAATAGAAAGCATGATAGGTCTAAGACTGCTAGTCCTCCTAAAGCTAGAAAGGAGACATTTGTGCCTAAGCCTAAACAGAAATTTGATAAGGCTGTTTTAAAGGTCAAATGTTCAGTCATTGAGAATGTTGAGAATAGTGAAATTAAGAATGTTGTTTTGCCTGATAAAGGCCAATTTTATAAGTATGCCGGACCCAGCCAAGCTTGGGTTCCGAAGAAGTTCTAATCCATTTGTATTGCAGGGCATTAAACAGGTACAACCGGTAGTGTGGATTCTTGACAGCGGATCGTCAAGACATATGACCGGAGATAGAGCCCTGCTATCAAATGTGGTTGAGAAAGCTGGCCCAGTGGTTACCTTTGGAGATAACAGCAAAGGTTTAACGGAGGGATATGGCTGTTTGCAAGCTGGAAATGTTATCATTGAAAATGTATATGTTGTGCAAGGACTTGAACACAATCTGCTTAGCATTAGTCAGTTCTGTGACAACGGCTACAATGTTTTATTCGACAAGCTGAAGTGTCAGATTCTGCACAAGAAAAGTGAAAAACCCTCCTTAATGGGAATCCGGAAAGGAAATCTGTTCGTAGCTGACATGAACTCTGGAAGCAATCTTGAAGTCAATTGTTTCTATGCAAAGGCATCGTCAGATGAGAGTTGGCTATGGCACAAGAGACTTTCCCATCTCAATTTCAAAACAATGAATTCTCTTGTCAAAAGAGAATTGGTAAGAGGTTTGCCTCAACTGGAATTCTCTCCAGAAGGACTATGTGAGGCTTGCCAGAAAGGAAAGTCAAAGAAAGCAAGTCACAAAGGCACTGACACATCTTCCATAACTGGTGTTCTGCAATTATTGCACATGGATTTATTTGGTCCAGTTAATATCCTTTCTATGTCAAAGAAGTGTTACTGTCTTGTGATAGTTGATGACTATTCCAAGTATACGTGGGTTTTATTTCTTCACTCTAAGGATGAAACACCACAAGTTGTGATTGATCATATCAAGATGATTGAGTTAGATTCTAACATCCCTGTTAGAGCAATAAGGTCAGATAATGGGACAGAATTCAAGAATACACTTCTCAATGGATTCTGTACAGACAAAGGGATTACCAGACAATTTTCAGCTCCTAGAACCCCTCAGCAAAATGGAGTGGTAGAAAGGAAGAATCGTACATTGATTGAAGCTGCAAGAACGATGTTAAATGAATCAGGTCTTCCAATGTACTTTTGGGCTGAAGCTGTCAATACTGCATGTTATACTCAGAATCGAACTCTAATCAACAAAGACTTCATGAAAACTCCTTATGAGATTTTGAATGAACAGAAACCTTCTATCAAATACTTTCATGTATTTGGTGCCAGATGCTTCGTGCTCAAGGATGGAGATGATCGTCGTGGTAAGTTCGAGGCAAAGGCATATGAGGGTATTTTTGTTGGATATGGAAGAAGATCATATAGAGTGTATATCATTGATCAACACAAAGTAACTGAAAGTGTCAATGTTACATTTGATGACACTAAACTCCCTAGTATCCAAACTGAAGATCCTTCTGAGAAACTGAAGTTTGATGATACGTCAGATTCAGAATCAGAACATGGTCAAGAACCTGAGGTTGTTGCTGGTGAAGAACCTGTTAATCCTGATGATACTCAAGGTAATAGTGATGGAAACTTTGGCAACAATGGAGATACCACTGCTACTGACGGAGAATCTTCAAGTCAACATGGCAACAACTCAGGGGGAGATGCTGAAGGATCATCTAGTAGGACACAACATCACAATGAATTTCAAGGCGAATCATCAAGATCACATCTTCCAAGACAGACAGTCTGGAATAAAGCTCACCCTTTTGAGTTGATTATTGGTGATCCAGATGTTGGAGTCAGAACTAGACGTGCTACTCAAAATGAGTGTCTGTTCTCAGGATTTCTTTCTGAGATGGAACCTAAGAAAATTGAAGAAGCACTGTCTGATCCAGATTGGGTGATTGCTATGCAAGATGAACTCAATCAGTTTGAAAGTCAACAAGTCTGGAAACTGGTACCTAGGCCTGTACACAAGAAAGCTGTTGGTACTAGGTGGGTATTCAGGAATAAACTAGATGAAGATGGTGTGGTTACAAGAAACAAGGCAAGACTGGTAGCTAAAGGGTAATCTCAAGCTGAAGGCATTGATTATGATGAAACCTATGCTCTAGTGGCTAGACTTGAGGCCATCAGAATATTTCTGGCATTCGCAGCATTTTCAAACTTTAAAGTTTATCAAATGGATGTCAAGAGCGCCTTTCTGAATGGAAAGCTGGATGAAGAGGTATATGTAGAGCAACCTCCTGGTTTTGAAGATCCAGATCATTTGGATTTTGTCTTCTTTCTTTTCAAGGCTATCTATGGGCTAAAACAGTCTCCAAGAAAATGGTATGACACTCTCTCTGAATTTCTTATTGAAAATAGCTTTATTAGAGGTGTCATAGACAAAACTCTCTTTTCTAAAAAACATAAGAATGATACTATATTAGTCCAAGTCTATGTGGATGATATAATATTTGGGTCTACTAATGATAATCTCTGTAAGAGATTTGCTAAGTTAATGCACAGCAAGTTTGAAATGAGCATGATGGGAGAGCTGAAGTTCTTTCTTGGATTACAAGTAAATCAAAGGTTAGATGGAACATTTATTTGTCAATCCAAGTATCTCAAGGAACTCCTCAAAAAGTACAATCTAGAGGATTCTGCATCAGCAAGGACTCCATCAACTACAGCTGTCAAGCTTGGACCATGTGAAAACTCCATTAAGGTAGATGTCACAAGCTACAGAGGTATGATTGGCTCGTTACTCTATCTTACTGCAAGTAGACCAGATATTATGTATGCTACATATTTATGTGCAAGGTTCCAAGCGGATCCTAGAGATTTTCATCTCGTTGCTGTTAAACGAATCTTAAGATATCTTAAGGGAACACCAAATCTAGGTATTTGGTACCCTAAAGAATCTGGTTTTAACCTTGTCGGATATACAGATTCAGATTATGCAGGAAGTGTTGTTGATAGGAAAAGCACCTCAGGAAGTTGTCAATTCCTAGGAAGCAGGCTAGTCTCATGGTACAGCAAGAAACAGCAAACAGTTTCCAACTCAACGGCCGAGGCTAAATATATTGCTGCTGGAAGCTGCTGTGCTCAGATCTTGTGGATTAGGAACCAACTACGGGACTATGGCTCTGTATTGAACAAGATTCCTATTTTATGTGACAACACAAGTGCAATAGCAATCACCAACAACCCTGTGCAGCACTCGAGGACAAAGCACATTGACATCAGGTATCATTTTATTAGAGAGCACGTCATGAATGGTACTGTTGAACTATTTTTGTTCCAACAGAAGAACAAATAGCAGATATTTTCACTAAACCACTTGACGAATCCACATTTACCAGATTAGTTGGTAAATTGGGCATGTTGAATAGTTTTAGTGATTAATTTAGTTAATATCTGGAATCTGTTCTTGAATGAATTTACAAATGAATTTATCATAAATGAAAAATTCATTTGCAAATTTATTTTATCATTTTTATTATATCTCTTGCTTATTTCTATGTAATATATATTATCTTATCTATTTTTATTTTCCCTTCTTGTTAATTTAAAATATCTCAGAATATTTTATTTCCTCTAAAAATATTTTTCTATGAATTTTATTTGCTAAAATTCAAGAGAAATCTATTTTTGGAATAAAAATAATAAATTCTGATATATTGTCTTTGTTTCTATAAATATTATAAGTCTGTATTTCAGTTTTACTATTTTGTAAATATTTTCTAATATTTTTACTAAGTTAAATAAGTCTTTTTAAATTTATAAATGTGTGTGTTTCTGTGTTTATTGCTGGTATGACAATCGGCAAGACAATTGAAATTGTCTTGCTGAAAGTCATTTCAGTGTAAATTATGTTAATTATGTTCTTCAGTATAGTTTTATACTGGCAAGACAATCGGTATGACTATTGGATTGTCTTGCCAGTTATAAACCATATATATAATTATTTTCATTTTATTATTATACTGGTATGACAATCGGTATGACTATCAGATTGTCATACCAGTTATAATTTTAATATTTATTTTGTTATTTCTTTTCCTTCTTTTTGCCTGGTATGACAATCGGTATGACAATCCCGGATTGTCATACCAGCTGTAATATAAAGGCGTGTGTTTGTGTGTTTTTAAAACCATTTTCAGCAGTTCATCTTTTCTTTCAAAAATTCGAACAGTTTCTTCAGTTTTCTCTCTTCTCTCTCTTCGAACTCAAATCTGTTTTGTTTCTTCCTTGCTCGAGTTTTTACTCAGCACACAAAATCATCACTTTATGATATATACATACAAGTATATATATAAAGAGATGCTGTTGGATTTTTATTAAATAAAAACAAAAACAAATAAAAAATCAGTTTGCCCCTTCAAATTCAATTTGTGTTTGTTGATTTTGAACTTTTTATTTTTATTTCAATTTCTGATTTGTGTCTTTTGGTTTGTCAAAACTGCGTTTGTGAGTTAAGAATTCTAACGAGATACATTTCTGTCTAAATTTTTCGATTATAATTAATTTAATTCGAATTATTAAATTAATTTAATTAATTCGAATTTTCTTAATATTATTCTTAAAATTCTGAAAAGCGTGTGTCTTATTATTATTTTAAATGGCTCTCAATTCCAAATTGTCGCGCATAATCAGGTTGGTTATTTTAATCCGGAAAAATGTGATGTTGAAAAATTTAAGCCTTGGATTAGATTTTTAAATGACCATTTGATTGTTAGCTCTGCTATTAAATCAAATGTGATTTTAAACGTCGATCTACTTAGACTGATTTGCACAACCTCTACTGTGGCCGATGATTCAAAATCTTTTTCATTCACCGTCGCAAATACACAGTATGTAGTTGATGAAACAGTCGTCAATCGTGCATTAAATTTTCCACTAGACAATTTCTGTAATTTACCCTCTGAAAATGATATCACAAATTTTTTCAATACTATTCACTATCAGGGGGTGATCAATTTAACCAAACTTTCTAAATCAAATTTGGTGTCTGAATGGGATATATTCTTCGATACACTTTCCAAAGTGTTTGCCAACTGCACAAAATCCAATTTTCATAATATCACTTCCACTCTGCAGTATATTGGTCTTGCGGTTGTTTTCAATCAAAGGATCAATTTTGGCAAACTACTTTTTCCCATTCTCTTGAGACGTCTAACTTCTGCTTTACGTGATCATTCTACAAATCGTAGGGTATCATGTTACTATGCTCGTTTTCTCATGCTTATAGCAGATCATCTACTCACCCCTGAACACAAAGCCGTTTTTGCTAACTCTGCTGTAACCGAACCCCCTCCAGTTAGCAAAAAGATTTACACTCGCCAAGACACAACCTTCAAATTTATGCAAGTTCCAGTACTTGTATCTGCTTTCATGGCCAATTATATTCCCTTACCTATTTTCAATCTTCCCGGCCATGAACAGCAACCTCAACCTCCAGTGGTACAAGCCACCCAGGCTCTTCCATTACAGGTAGTAATTCCTCACTCTCACTCTCTTCCTACTTCTGTTGAAAGACCCCCAGTGGTTGATAGGGCTGACCATGAAGTTGTAGAACCACAGCTTCAATCCCAGGTCATAGAGCCAAACACAGAGTCTCATTCTATCTCAACCTCTCCCCCACTGTCTAAAATGTTACCCAGGAGATTACTAGGAAGTAGTACATTGTTAAATATGAGTGAACCCTCAGCTCTGCCTCCTCCTAAGAAAAGAAGAACATATTCTGAGGCATCTGAAAGCCCATCCTTGTCCTCTCAACAGGACATGGACTTTGAAATGGCCAATGAACAGTTACTAGAGGCATTCTCTCAACAGGATGCATCTATTGAAATTCGCCATAGGGCCATGGCATCTTGTACTGAGTCAAGCACAATTCCATTACTCACAATGGAACCATACACTTCCCCAGATCATACTCAGGACACACAGCGAGGAGTGCACGTAGAGTCGGTTACAGTGCCTGCCATAGTTACGGCAGAAGAGCAGTCACATGCTTCAGAGGGAAAATCTGACTCTCCGCCATCTTTAATAGAGTCATTTTCTCCCCTCCCAGATCCAACACCTCTGGCTCCCTTATGGGATTCTCCACTCGCAGATTTATCTGGAGAAAGTGGAGGGCAACTCGGTCAATCTATCCCTGAAGCAATTCAGACATCTATTCCAAAAGATTTGATAGCATTGACTGAGGATCGGGACTCGCGAATTCCCATTGCACCACCACTGACCTCTCTTGAAGAGGCTAGGGTGATCTTACTTGCAGGTACAGAAGAACAGCAAAAGGAAGACTCCTCACGAGCAATTATAATGAGAGAAACACATGCACGTGAGGTGAGTGAACCAAACACGAGTGAAATGCAGGTGAGAGCACACACAGACACTGATACTGTGAACCTGTTAGCTCAGATTGCTGCCCTAAAAGAAGAACTTGCAAAAAGCCAAGCTGAAGTTCAAGCATTCAAAGCACAAGTGGTTGAACGGTCTTCTTCTTCCACCTCTGTCAACAATCAGCTTGCAATCATAAGGAATGACATCTCAGATCTAAAGACCACTGTAATACCAAAGCTCAATTCGATTCAGGACACTCCAACTTTATCAGCTGATGACATATCCAACTTCTGCTCTCTACACACAAGAATGACTTCTCTTGAAGACCTCGTTGAGATGAATCATTCACTGGACTCCTCAAGATTTCTAAAGATAGAGACGGGCATGGAACATCTCAATGAAGGGATGAAGCACCTATATTACATGATCAAGAATTCTCATTGCCCTAATGAAGAATAAAGAGCTTATTTTGAAGGACCGTCTGGTGGAGGATCAGGCTCTGGAGGTGATAGAAGTTCCAAAGGAAAGTCAGTAGAGGATCCCTCAACTAAGGGGGAGAAGAAAGGGAGCAGTGCCAAAGGGAAGGAAAAAGATACCTCTGCTGGAGATAAAGGAAAGGCTGATGATGTCTACTACAGTGGAGAACATGATGACTTTGATATTTTTGACATTCCCACTGAACCAGTTCAGGAAGATAAAGATGGGTTATTTGAAGTTGAAGAGGAAAGTGATTTTGAAGATTGGGAAGAGGAAGATACAGTGGATCCTATGTTTGAGAAAGAATTTCAGAAAGAGCAGTCAGAAATGAAAAGAAAAGAAGCTGAGCTCAAGAAGGTCTCTCAGATCATTGACAGGAGGAAAGACATACAAAGAACAGAAACTCTTCAAAAGCAACGTCTTCATGACATTAAGGCTCAAGAAAGGAGAAGAGATGTCAGACTAAAGATTGGTGAAAAATGGGATGAAGCTAGGAGAGTACTCGATATGCCTCAGCTGAGCACTAACAATGATAGGCAGTTCTTACATCTTCTTGACAAGCTGGAAATCTCAAATCCTAACAATGACATGTACATGAATGCTATCAAGACTGAAGTCTCAAGGATCACAGCTGCCTTTGATAGATCCCTAAATGAGATGAGCATTTTTGTATATTGTCAGAGTGAAGGATCTTTCAAGGTGTCACTTCATCTATTTGAGAATCGTTCTTTGTCAGAGATTTGGGTTCTTTTAAACAAAGTCAAGAGAAGCTCAGAATTGAATGAAGTTCTTCGAGAAAGGCTTAAAGAGTTTGCCAGCAGGGCTAGTCCTCAAGTGGTCAACAATCCTCATCAAGTGAGATTCTTTAAGTCTGATTGTCTTCAAATCTGTCAGCTAGATGTACAATCTCTTAAAGACTACTCAGCTAAGCATCTGGTCTGGATGGAACATCATTTGAGAACTGCTGGATATTCATCCATGTTGAAGACTCAAGCTGCTGACTTGATTCAAGCTTATTGTGAAAAGAATGTTAAAAGTTACAATCAACTCAAGAATAAGCTGAAGTCAGTTGGAGTTCAACCAGTCAGACCATCAAGCTTCACTTCAGAAAAGGATCGTGTCTTTGACAAGGAATTGCTTCAAGATTTAGAAGAAGGTGAAGTCAGAAGAGAAGACAACTGAAGTCAATTAGCTCAAAACTCAATGTAATATGATTAGAGCTTTATGAATCAAGATAGACTAATGTAGTTATATGTTCAGGCTAGAGGAACATCTATCTTGTATTCACTTGTAAATTTCATTTGGAATCTGGAAAATGTTAAATATAATCCAGAACTTTTCTGCTATTTACTTTACATTACTGTTTATATCTTTTTCTTATTTGTTAGTTGAGTTATCCTCTAGGTATTTGTTGTTATTGTCTAACAAGCAAATAGGGGGAGATTGAAAGGCATATGTCATAGCCTACTTATTTATTCGAGTATTTAACTCAACTCAAATAAGAATGTAATAAGTAAATAGTGGATCAATCATCAGAGAGATCTCACAAAGTAACATATGTCAAAGATCAAAGAAACATTGTTCATCTGCAGACTTGAAGATTCACTGGAAGAAGTTCAAGAATTTGATCATGCCTCAGTGATATAAATCAAGATCGTGGATTTAATCAAGTGACAGAGATCTCGTCAAGGTATCAATTTATTACAAGGATTCAATCAGAATATCAAAGTCAAGACATGAAGAAACGTCACGGAAGTTAGTCACTCATGAACCAGACAGTACATCGAGTGTCAGCATTGAAGTGGCGGAATTGATTCATAAGTCTCAGTGACTTTCAGAAGATTGTCAGAAGAATGGATGCTGCTCAGCGTTAGTATTAATTCTCTATTAATTAATTAAGTCATATAATTTAATTAAGAAAATAATTTATATCTGCAAAGATTAATTTATTGATTAATTGAATTAAATTGATTAATTAATTTAGAATTAATATTAAGGATTTACAGAATTTTAATTGATTAAAATCTGTTTTAATTCTAAAAAGACAACTGATTGTACTAGTATGACAATCGGTATGACAATTGATAGTCATACCGAAAGTCATGCTAATTCAGTTGATTGTCTTGATAGAATTATTATTTAGATTAAAATCACTTATTAATTCAGTAAGACAATTTCATTTGTACTACTATGACAATCGGTATGACAATCAATAGTCATACCGAAAGTCTTGCTAGATCATTTTTAATTGTCTTGCTAGTTGTAAACATTGTCCTACCGAAAGTCTCACTAGCTTAAATGATTGTCATTCCAATTCATTTTTCGGCTGTGTTGTTTAAAAAGAAGAAGAAGACAAGTTCATTCATCATCAATCAAACAGATCACAATATACAAGAACAAAAAGAAAAAGCAGCAGACAAATATTACATCTCATCTGCAACTTCAAGATTAATTTCTAGATTGTAAAGTTAAAGCCAATCAACTAGAAATACTTATCTTGTTCTTGTGTATCTATCTAGCAGATTAAAATCCCTAGAACTTAATCTCAAATCGCATTTAGCATTTGATCTTTTAATTACAAAAATAGAAAAAGTTCATGTCGAATTTATTCTAGATTTGTAATAATTGATTTGAGATTAATCCCTTGTAACCGATACCGTAGTTGTAACACCTTTCAAGTTTAATAAAAGTTTTATTTAACTTGAATTTTGTTTCACAATTTTATTCCGCATTTTATTCGACTAAACGGTATTGTTTGCATTCAACCCCCCCTTCTACAAACAAATTGGGACCTAACAGTTAAGGGTATCAAAATGGAGAAAATGGTCAGTCAAAGACAAGAATTAGCATAATAAGGTTGCAGCTGTTTGTATCTCTGTATATAGTAAAATCTTTAATCCAACTGGACCTAAACTGATAAGTTGGGTACGAAGAACTGTTAATCTATTTGTGAGTGCATGACATAACATGTCAATTGATTCATATGTATTCTTGGGAATCTATACTCAAGGCATATGATCAAAGAAAGAGCCTCACAATCCAATGTGATCAATAAAAGGTATTTCGTCAGTAATCTTTGGAGATGACGGCAGAGGTTTTCATCACGGGACAAGCTATACTGAAAAAGGGATGTTATCATGGATTCAACAATTGCTATCACTGATAACAACTAATCATTAGAGTCACTGATAACAATTGAAGCAACTTCCTTGCTGGAGAATATCTGAAGCAGGAAGGTTGAGAAGCTTGTTCCTCTTAAAGTAAGGAAAGGAAATGTTCGTGGCTAAACTAGAATCTAAGGAATGGTGAAGTCAGTGGTTTCTACCGTAAAGCTTCATCTGAAAAAAGTTTATCTATGGCATTAAAAGCTCTCACACTTGAACATCAACTCAAGGAACTCTTTTATAAAAAGGGATTAGTGAGAGGACTGCCTTATCGAAGACGATAAATGTGAGGCATGCCAGAAAGAGAAGTCAAAAACAACATCACATCAAAGTAAATATATATCTTAGTGATGGTGGATGACTACTCTTAACATAAAGTTGTTGATTCGTGCATTCTCAAGATAAGACATGACAAATGGTGATTGATCATATCAGAAGATCAAGCTGGAAGCAACTGTAAAAGAAATGATCTTGTGGTCAGATAATGGGACTGAATTTAAGAAGCAGTTCTGATTAATATCTGTAACATCAAGAACATTCTGAGACATATTCAGCACTGGGAGCTCCGTGTCATGATGGAGTGGTACAAGGGAAGAACGAGAACTTGATTAAAGCTATAAGGGAAATATCAAGCTAATCAAGACTTTCTAAATACCAAAGGGCTGAAGCAGTCAATACTGTTTGCAACAAGTAAGATCAAGCCTTGAATGGGATGTATACATGAAGACCACTAATGAGTTAATGGCCAACAGAAGCAAATAACGAAATGTTTTTAGTTGTTTGAAGAACTTGGCATTTGAAGCTAAGACTAGTTAGAATATTTTCCATGGTTACTCAGTGAAGTATACAACCTACAGGGCATTTGTGGTTGATCAACAGAAGATGATTAAAAGTCTAAGTGCACAGTTCAACAACTCAATGCTCCAAGCTGTTAAAAGGAGAAATTAATGGTATTGATGATTCATATTAAAGCAGTGGAATGGCAGTGTATAACACAACTAATTACTTCAATGAAGCCAGTCAGCAAGGGTAAGGATTTTCAGGAAATCCCAGCAACAGCTTAGGGGGAGCAAAAGAAGGATCAACTAGATAGAAACAATACCACATTGAAAATCAAGAGGACACTACAAGAACATATCTGCTGAGACAAAGGGTTTGATGTCAATCTTATTCGCAGAGTCTAGTTCTGAGTGATCCATATGGTGAAGTAATGATTAGCAGGGCTACTGAGTATAAATGAGTATATCTCTATTTTCTATCTAAGGAAGACACTAAGAAAGTTATATAAGCTCTGATAGATCCGTATTGATTGGGTGATTACAAAGCAAGATGAACTCAATCAGTCGGCAAGAAGATTGTAGGGAAGCTGGTATCCAAACCAAATGACAATATTGTAATTGGTACAAGGATAACCAGAAGTCAAAACTGGACGACAATGGCATTGTTACGAGGAACAAGGCCAAACTGGATGCTAGGTTATTATCAGGAAGCAGTATCTAACAGATAGCACTAGTGACGAGCTTGAGGATATTACGACATATCAGGCACCTGATGCACATTACACTTGGAATTAGACTCTAGTAAATGTGTACAAGTGCACTCCTGGTTGGTGAGTCAAAAGAGGAAGTCAATGCACCACAGTTCATGGACTTTGCAGTTGCAGATCTATTGGACTATGCATATCTCTTTGTTAGATATATTTGTGATGTCATGTCTAATGATGATTTGTGTTTAGTTTTCAGATCTTACTTAACAGGAGAAATCAGTACTTAACTCAAAATCAGTACTTATACTGAGGTCAGAACGTAAGATATCAGAACTTAAGTTATCAGAACTTAAGTTATCAGGAGATATTTATCATGAGATAATATCAGGACTTAAGGAGACTTTCAGATAAGGAAGGCGGCTGATTGAAAGGAAAGAAGATCAAGACAAACGCAAGAAGAGATATGCATGAAGAAGGAATTCTATGAAGAATAGTAGACTTGGAAGAAAAGATAAGTGATTGATATATTTTAGGAAGCAGAATTATATTCGATATCAGTTAGAAGATTATCTTGTAACTGTGTAGTATATAAACACAGACATAGGGTTTACACTATATGTGTTATCTTAATCGAAATTATTATTCTTTGTAACCCTAGCAGCTCTCGTGATAATTTGTTCATCACTGAGAGAGGACAGTTCCATATTGTAACAGAGTTTATTGTGTTGAATAAAATCTGTGTTCTGTTACTTGTGTTCTTTAATTCGATTTGATTGTAGTAAACACTGTATTCAACCCCCTTCTACAGTGTGTGTGACCTAACAAGTGGTATCAGAGCAATATGTTAGCACACAAACAGTTTAAGATCCAAAATCAATCATGTCTGAAGAAACACAAACTCCAACCAAGCCCACCAAAACTGAAGAACCTCCAAAGACTCAAATCCATAATCGATATGAGACTATTAGGGTTCCCATACTGAAACCATCTGAATATCCCATATGGAAGGTGAGGATGTCTATGTTTCTGGAAGCTACAGATCCAGAATACCTTGACAGAATCAATGAAGGACTACATAAGTCAACCAAGCTCTCTGTTGTAGTTGCAGATCAGCCAGCACAGATAGTACCAAAGGAGAAAAGTGAATATACAGCTGAAGATATCTCATCTATTTCTAAGGATGCAAAGGTACGACATTTGCTTCATAGTGCCATTGATAATGTCATGTCAAACAGGGTAATCAACTGTAAGACTGCAAATGAGATATGGGATGCCTTGGAAACAAGATGTCAGGGAACTGATTCAATTAAGAAGAACAGGAGGACTATACTCACTCAAGAGTATGAGCACTTTGACTCAAAACCTGATGATTCATTAACTGGATTATATGACAGATTTGCCAAACTCTTGAATGATCTGTCACTGGTGGAAAAGGAATATGAACTTGAAGGTTCAAATCTTAAATTCCTGTTAGCTCTTCCTGAAAGTTGGGATTTAAAGGCCACCACTATAAGAGACAACTATGTTCTTGATGAAACAACTCTTGATGAAATTTATGGGATGCTCAAGACTCATGAACTTGAGATGGAACAAAGAAGCAAGAGGAATGGAAGAAAGTCAAGGACAATTGCTCTTAATGCTGAGGAGGAATCCCCCAAAGCAGCTGCCTCAAGAAAAGGCAAGGGAAAAGCTCTCATCACAAAGTCTGATACTGAGTCATCAAGTTCTGATAGTAATGATGACTCAGAAACTGAAAGCTTACCTGAGATGTATCCTGATGAAGAGATGATGAAGCTGTGTGCTCTTATTATGAAAGGAATCACAAGGATTGCATACAGGAAATTCAGAAGGGGAAAGAAATTTTTCAGGAAAGGTGCCAGTTCTGATAAGAAGAGTTTCAGAAAATCTGAAGGCAAAGGAGGAAAGTCTGACAAAGGAGATTACTCAAATGTCAAATGCTACAATTGTAGTGAGAAAGGCCACATATCTCCTAATTGCAAGAAAGTGAAGAGTGACAAAGGCAAGGCTCTTGTCACAAAGAAGGAAAGCTGGACATACACTTCAGATTCTGAAAGTGAAGTGAACTATGCCTTGATGGCAAATGCTGATAGCAGTTCTGATACTGCTGACTTAAAGGTACCTCAAACTACTTATGCCTTTCATACTGATGATATTACTGAGTTGAGAAGATATCTTAAAACCATGTTCATTAGTTATAGAGATCAAACTTTAACATGTGAAAGATTAAGTTCTGAAAATCTTGCTTATAAAAAGAGGAATGATTATTTAGAAAAAGAGTTAGTCATATTCCATCAAACTCAGAAAGATAGAGATGATGCCTTTTATGTTAGGGATAAAGTACTTAAAATGAATGAATCTCTAAAAACTGAGTTAGAAAAGGAAAGAGAGATTATCAGGACTTGGACTAACTCTGGCAGAGCAACTCAGAATTTGTTAAGTAGTGGAAACTGGAAAGAGGGTTTAGGTTATGGAGATGATAAGAATGATAAAGGAACTGTGGAAATTGAGCCTATAGTTGTTAAACAAAAGCCAAAGGTAAATCCTGTTAAGTTTGTAGCTGTAAAGTCTGATATTGATAAATCAGAAGTTAAAGAGAAATTAACTTCTGACAAACCAAAACAGGATAAGCCAACTGAAGTTAACATAGGCTTAATGACTAAGAAGCAGCTTAAGCATAAGATGAAAGATGTTAAGAATGTAAACAAGGTAAAGCCACCTAGGAAAAATAGGAATGGAAAGGAAGGTGTGAATAAAAGCAATGATTATAAGCCTGTTCCTAAAGCTCCTAGAAAGAAATGTTATAACTGTGGAAATTCTAACCATCTGGCTTCTTTTTGAAGGAAGAATAAGAACATAAACTCCTTACCTTCAAAGTCAGGAGTTAAGAGTCAGTCTGTTAGATATAGGACACAAAATCCTTGTTTTAATTGTGGTAGTTTATGGCATTACATTTATACTTGTAAGGAATATCATAGTTTGTACTATTATTATTATCACATAAAACCTTATTTAAAGAAAGTTAGCATTATTCCTTCTAGTGTAAGTTCTGATGCAAAGTCTGATATTGCAAATTCTGATAAGAAAACTGTTAACATAAATTCTGATGCTAAATCCGCTGCAAATGTTAACAAACTTAATAAGGCCAAAGGATCCAAGCAAGTCCGGGTCCTTAAAACTAAGCATTAGTGGTCTTTGTGATTGCAGGGCAACAAGAAAAACATCCTAGTTCTGGACAGTGGATGCTCAGGACATATGGCTGGAAATAAAGCCCTGCTATCAGACTTTGCAGAGAAAGCTGGCCCAGGTGTTTCTTATGGAGATGGCAACATGGGAAAAACTATGGGATATGGCAATATCAATCTTGGGAATGTCATCATTGAAAAAGTAGCTCTTGTCTCAGGACTTAAATACAATTTGCTGAGTGTTAGTCAAATCTATGACAGAGGTTATCATGTGGATTTCTTTGAAGAACATTGTGAAGTTGTAAGCAATTCTACAGGCAAAGTTTTTCTGAAAGGATACAGGCATGGTAACATTTATGAAGCCAAGCTTTCAACAAGTTCTGATGGTTCTGCAATCTGTCTGTTAAGTAGAGCATCAATTGAAGAAAGCTGGAATTGGCACAAGAAACTCTCTCATTTAAATTTGAACAATATAAATGAACTAGTCAAGAAAGATCTTGTGAGAGGACTGCCAAAATTAGTATTTGCTCCTGATGGCCTTTGTGATTCTTGTCAGAAGGCAAAATAAAGAAAATCTTCATTCAAGAGCAAGACTGAATCATCAATTCTTGAGCCTTATCACCTATTACATGTTGATCTATTTGGTCCAGTGAATGTCATGTCTATTGAAAAAAAGAAATATGTTATGGTCATAATGGATGAGTTCACCAGATACACATGGGTGTATTTCTTGCACACAAAAAGTGAAACTGCATCTATCTTGATTGATCATGTCAAATAACTGGATAAATTGGTTAAAGACTCTGTGAAAATCATAAGAAGTGATAATGACACTAAGTTCAAGAATTTGATTATGGAAGAGTTCTGCAAAGACCATGGAATAAAGTAGGAATTCTCTGCTCCTGGAACTCCACAGCAAAATGGAGTTGTTGAAAGAAAGAATAGAACTCTTATTGAAGTTGCACGAACTATGCTTGATGAAGCAAAGTTACCAACCTATTTTTGGGCTGAAGCTGTGCAGACTGCTTGTTTTACTCAGAATGCAACACTTATCAACAAGCATGGAAAGACACCATATGAGATGGTGAAGATATCAGAACTTAAGTTATCAGAACTTAAGATATCAGAACTTAAGTTATCAGAACTTAAGTTATCAGGAGATAATATCAGGACTTAATGAGACTTTCAAATAAGATAGGCGGCTGATTGAAAGGAAAGAAGATCAAAACAAATGCAAGAAGAGATATGCATGAAGAAGGAATTCTATGAAGAATAGAATAGTTGGAAGAAAAGATAACTAATTGATATATTTTAGGAAGCAGAATTATATTCGATATCAATTAGAAGATTATCTTGTAACTGTGTAGTATATAAACACAGACATAGGGTTTACACTACATGTGTTATCTTAATCAAAATTATTATTCATTGTAACCCTAGCAGCTCTCGTGATAATTTGTTCATCACTGAGAGAGGACAGTTCCATATTGTAACAGAGTTTATTGTGTTGAATAAAATCTGTGTTCTGTTTTGTTCTTTAATTCGATTTGATTGTAGTAAATACTGTATTCAACCCCCTTCTACAGTGTGTGTGACCTAACACTCTTCTTCACAATCTCACTTCAGGTTGGTATGAACTAGTATACTACTCAAGCAATCATCAAGGACATGGTATGACACTCTAACTGAAGTTACAGTTTAATAAGAACTAGTAGAGTCGTCATATTAATAACTCTCTTATCACTAGGCACAAACATATTGTTTTATATGTGCAGTGATATAATGATAATGTTATATATTGGTCTACTAACAAAAACTTGTGCAAGATTATTTGCTAAGTAATTGCAGAGTAGGTAGGGAGGAGCGTGTTGGAAAGGTTGCAATTCTTTTTAGGATTACTTTAAGCAAGCCATTAGAATAATTATTTTAGGAGCTCAAGCAAGCCAAAATAACAATTCTTTTAGGAGCACAAGTAAACCAAAAGAATGATGGCAATACAAGTAAGTTAAGGATATTTTGAAGATGCAAAATCTGGAAGATTCTGAACATGCCAAGACCACTTACCAACAGAAACCACTAAAGCTTGATCAGTACAACTCATGTATGATGACAAGCTATAGAGGTATGACAAGCTCACTCTTTTACTCAAATGCTAATAGACAACATGTAATGTTCTCAAGATGCCAATGTGCAAGGTTCCAAGTGGATCCCAGGGAATCCAATCTTATAGCTTTTAACAAGATTTTTAGATATCTAACGGGATTACCAACTCTTGGAGTACAGTAACCAAAAGATATTATGCTCAACATATTTGGATATATAGATATAGATTACACAGGTTGTAAGAAAGACAGGAGAAGCATCTCTGAAGATGTCAACTTAGGTGACTAGAGAAGCATCTCAGGAAGCTGTCAACTTCGTGGAAGAAGATTGATTTCTTGTTATGATAAGAAATAACCTCAAATCCAACAACTCTGGGAACACTCTATGACAAGGCACCTTGACACCAGGTATCATTTATTTCGAGAGCATATCTTTTGGTCAAAGAATTACTTGCAGAAACACTTATTAAATCACTTGTTAAAATTAATCTTTCAAGACTGGTTTGTAAGTATGGGATATCATTCATTGCGTATTAGTTGGAAATCCCATCTGTAAGGAATTCTTAATATAAGTTCACAATTATTCAATCTTCAATATTTAAAGGACTTGTGAATTTATCAATAATCCAGTACCTCGTACTTAGTGCTACTATCTTGATTATCATGACTACAATGCCATATACATTTGTGGTAGTTAAGTATTATAGCATTAAGTTAGAATATTATTTTAATTGATTTAAATTATGACTGTAGACAATTCCATTCCATATCAGTCTCATAATTTGAATTATATTAAAATAAAATGCAGCATAGTTATTTGTATCTTGTACGAATAATTGTGATACTTTTAGTATTAGTGATATTATTTAGAATTTTTGTTCTAAGTAATCAATGCTTATTTATAAAACCACTATTGCTGAAAGTTGAAGTATTTTCTAAGTTATGTGTATAAGACTCTCAATATTTTATATGCTAAGAAAGTATTTCTAAAATTACTAATTATCCAGAGAGTGATTACAATGTATATAAGTTATATATTCTATTGGTGATTATTCAAGGATAATTATAAATATTTAAGTACTAGTATCTAACTCATAGATATTTAGTATTTATTTATTTAGTATTTATTTTTGGTAGTTTGGATTATGGAAATTGAATCAATTCAATGATTTTATTTGCTCCATAATTCAAACTAACTTAAAATAAACAAGCAGCATGATTGATTATAACTAAATCTGTCAACAATTGATATCTAGTATATTGATCTAACTTATGTGTTATAAGTTAATTATGAGATCTTATTTTTTAGTGAATTTAACAATGTTTACATCTCAAGAATTCACTGAAATCAGAATCATGATTGTAGCATGATTAGTTGAATGCTAATTCTTGACTTATATCAGTCAATGATACTTAGTTAAGAGGTTAATTATGAACTAATTGTGAAGTATTAGTATTTGTGACATTACTTAGAACTCCTCAAAGTAATCAATACTTATCTTCAGTCACTTATACTAATATAGAAAGTGTGGAAATTTTTCTTAAGTACAACTATGGTTAAAATATTTGATTGCTTTATTAGAAGTAACCATATGTTGTCAAGTTAGAATAATTTTTATACTTATTTGTAAATTCCTAAACACTTTGATAATAAATGCAATACTCAATGGATCAAAGTATATGGAACTTAAAATATTTTTCTAAGATTGAAACAAGTCAATGTTGGTTAATATTTCTTTATTTATCGAACCAATATTGTTTGAGATATTACAGTTGTTAGGAGTTAATAATTGTATAATATATAAAATTGAATGATGATGTCTTTTTGATAGATAATTGGCATTTAATTCATTGATATCTTATTTTAATATTTAAAATAAGATGCAACATAATTATTGGTATCTAAAGTACTTGACAAGTATCAATCAATGATATATTGTTAATATTTTGTTGCAGATAATTATGAGATTTTAAGTTTTAGTGGATTTATATGAGTTGCTAAATCTGAAAGATTCACTTTAACTTAAAATTAGAAGCATAATCCTTCTTATTAAGGATATTTATCAATAAACAATTTTGTTGATTATAATCTTATAAAGATAGATTATGGAGCTTTTGACATGAATGAGAATTGCTTAGACTTTACCCTAAGTGATCAATGCTTTTACAAAAATCCTGCATATTAAAAGATAAAATCTTTCTTTCTCTTCTTAATACTGCTAGGTCATCAGTCTGTATCTTATCAAATCATTATCTTTTTAGGCATAAAAACAGACTTATGCACTCGAACAATTTTAGGAGAAAATCAAACTTCTTTCTACATTGGTGATTGCTTATTTCATTAAAATCTTTTGAAATCACTATTGTACATCATTTTTCTCAAAAGATTAAATGCATGACTTTCATTCTTTATATATCTTAAATGCATTTTATCTCTATATTTCCATATGTTCTGTGATACAGGTTCAGCCTCCAATGGTCTTCTTTCATTTGATAGTCATGAGGTTGAAAACCCACAACTTTTATCCCAGACTGTAAAGACAAACACAGAAACATAACCAACCAACACTCCCTTACAACTAAAATGAAGTATGAAGAGCGTGAGGGAGAAATTGCCTTAGTGCACCACATAAGGAAGGTTCGGACGTCAACCCAGTAGCTCTGTCTCCTACAAAGATGAGTAGTATTTAAACCAAGACATTTGCTAGCTCCTATACATCTTCTCAAAAAGATGAAATGGCTGAAAAGGCACAAAACAGTTACTAGATTCATCCTCTCAACAGGGTGCGTCTATTGAAATTCGCCTGTCGGCCAGGGTATCCGATGTAGTGTCACCACCTCAAACATAAACAACTCTTGATGTACAAGGCAAGGTTACACACACAAAGGATGAGTTGACGGAAACAAGAGTTTCGACCATTTTAAGATCAGATTCGATTGTTCAAAGTTCTTTAATGGACCAATTACCTTTACAGGTGTTAAGAGAAGATACTGATCCAATAGACATATGTCAGTGGTCAGTGTCTACCTCCCCAGGACTAATAAACCTGGATGCATCTGCGGATACCGGATCTGACATAGATGTAAATCGGCAACTTGTTGACAATGATTCAGATATTATCTGATGAGTCACAAGGAAATGTCTTCACAGACATTAGAAGAAAACTTTGATCTTTATGCTAAATTCTTTGGATCATTGTTTACCTTCCCAGAGTTCAAATCTGGAACCCTAAAAGGGAATCTAGCAACTTTTAGATTATGATTCAGATTCATCTGACGAGTCTAACGAGGATGGGGATTTGCGAACCCCCATTGTACTACCTGTGACCTCCTTAAGGATGGCTAAGGTGATTTTCCTTGCAGGTACCGCTGGATTTTGGAGCTATGAGAGGAGTGATACACTTGTGAGAATGAGTGTAAAAACGAGTGGATAGAAGAGTGAAACACTTGTGAGGTACACGAAATAGAATCACACACTCACAGTGAGGAAGAAAGAGAAACACCATATCCGATTCCCTATCCCTAAACATGGTTCTTGATACATCGGGTCTCGAATATGTTTATGATTGAAATCTAACTCTTAGGGACCTAACAATTACAGATTGGAGTAGAATACTTCGGGACTTAACAAGTTGGGAGCTAACAATTGGTAACAATTGGTGATCTCACATTTGGGAGGTATAAGGACTTGGGAAGATTGGTGAACAGGAGGATCAACACTGAAGTCATTCTTGCAGCATTTAAAGGAAGATTGGTTGATCAGACTATGACTTGTTATTTTTTTCCAACCAAGTGAAATATGAGAACTCCTTCAGACAATAGCATATATTCCTTCTCTTAGGGGACGATAAAAGCTTAAGTAATAGTTTGGAGGATTCCTCAACTAAGGGGGAGAAATAGCAGGGAGGAGGAAAAAGGTAAAGCACATGTACACTACACCGCACCATTATTGTTTGCAACTACGGATCCTATTATACGGGAGAGGTGGTAAAACACAAGGTGATTTCCTAGTAATCAGAAGAAGTGGTTTGGTTCATCACTATTCTTCATAAGAGGAGAAACTGTTTTCCAAAAGGGGAGTACCATTAGTTCTTATTTGCGGATCCTATTGTACGGGAGAGGTGGTAGACGAAGGTGATCTCCTTTAAGCAGTTGATTCTCATAGGGGGAGAAGCAAGAGAGATATGTGCTTCTCAACAGGAAATGTGGTTGTACAAAAGAAGCTGCTGATGATTACTTCAAGACTGAGAAGTGTTATCTGGCAGAGATTTGAAGAACCAAGGAAATGAAGATGAAACTGCTTGAAGATCTGTTCAGTGCTAGAGGAACAAGCATCTTTCATTTCAGTTACTCAAGAAATATGTAAATGCAGTATTTGATCCAGAAAAGCAGTAGCATTATATACAAGTCCTGATACTTTACTTTTTCTAGTTGTTAGTTGAGTTATCCTCTCTATTTAATTTGTTTGTTAGGTTTAACAATCAAATAGAGGGAGATTATTGGTGAAACTGCGTAGCTGTATGAACAGTTACATGATAACTCAACACGATAACAACACTAGAACATGACAGGTTAATAATACTACGTCTATACAAGAAATCAGGAAGAATGAAGACAAGGCAAATACAAAGAATCAGAAGATCAGAAGAAGGCCTGAAGTCTCTACAGGTCACTGAAAGAAGTTCATTAATCTGATCATGCCTCAGTGAAGAACAAAGGTTAAAGACTTTCAGGATTTCAGAAATGTTGAAGTTTCAGTATACAAGTGCTACCGGAAGATTTCAGTGTATTGGCATTGATTGAAGATAGACAGTGTTTGAAGCATAGGAATCTGAAGAATTGAAGACAGGGTATAGACAGAGGTTAATGAAGATGTTGTCTAAAGTACCATAAAGGATTCCAGTGAAAGTACAGTTGTTTATTGACAGTCAGTGTCTGAAGCGATAAAGTTGTTGCAAGCTTAACAATTTAATCAAGACCATAGTACGAAGACCTGAATCGGGGTTAGTCGTCTGTGAACCAGACCAGTTGCACTAGGCGTCAACAGCTCGTGAAAGGAATCTGGGTATTATTTTTAGAAGAATTGTTAAGTTGAGGAACGTACTAGGCTTGAACGTTATCTGTTAAAGTACGAGAAGAAGTGCGCGGGGTATACAGCTGAACAGCTGAGGGGACTGTTGAAGCTCAAAGTTTAATTGGTAAATTAAATAAATTTATTTAGTTGACTTTAATATAATTTATTTAATAAACTTAAAATGATTTATCTTATAAACTTTAAATAAGTTTATTTTATAAATCTAAATTAGTTTATTTATATTAGTTATATTTCAGTTTATTTTATAAATTAATTTAGTTACAATTTAAACTTAAAAAGAAAAAGAGAAAAAAGAGAAAAGGAAAAAGAAAAAGAAAATAGAAAAAGGAAAAAGAAAACAAAACCAAAAGAAAATAATTTAGCAAAAAATAAATAAAAAGAAAATAAAAAAAGAAAGGAAAGAAAAACAAAAAGAAAAAGCAAAAAGAAAATTAAAAAAAAAGAAATCAAAAAATGGGAATCAAAACAAACAAACAAATGTCCAGGTTGTTTGTTTAGTTTTGGTTAAGTATATTAAGTCGCCACAGGCTTCCCCCCTCCCCCTGTCGCCACAGAGCAAAACTACTCCCTCCTGTATCTCTTGGTCGCCACAGAATTAATATACTGGGTCGTCACAGAATCCTCATCCACAACTTTATTGTACGTTTAGTTTATTTGTGTGGTTAAAATTGAGCCACGCATTTGAATTGAATATAAAGACTACACTCAGCAGCATATCAGATTCAAGCTATTGGATTAATTTATGTTCATCTTCTCTCCCAAGAGAGGTGAAAAAATAGCAACAAAGATTTACAGAGTAGTTCAAGCTTTTTGTATATCTGTTTAACTTCTCACCGGAGTAACGTTATAATGCCCGATTTAATTCTTATATATTCCTAGGGGCATTATAATCGTTATCCGGTAATTAAATCCTAATATAAACAAAAGTTAGATCATTGTATATGATTTGATTTGTAAATCTTTGTAGAAGTTAGGAACTTTGTTGTTCTTAGATTGTAGCCGGTTAATTTATTTACCGGAGTGTAGCAACACCTCTCGAGAATTTATATATGAATATATATTTCCCCGAATATCTTGTGTTTCTCGTTTTATATTCTCAAACGCTATTCAGCTCAAGAACACGAAACCACTAACCGAACACTAAATCTTATATCCGCTAAAGATTCGAAAGAATTTTTAATTTAGTGATTATCGTATTCAACCCCACTTTCTACGATAATTCGGGACCTAACAAACAAAAACTGATTACAATACTCTCTCAAAGGATGAACAGATATCCTTGAGAGCTATTATGTTATGTGATGACATATCAATACTCGACACATATAGTTTTAACTTAATATGTGCTTATATACCGCACAGTTACACAATTAATCTACAAGATATGTTACAAGTGAATAAAGAATTCTAATAAATATCCAACTATTGATTGCTACAATAAATAAAATTATGTACCGACGTATCTTTACAAATATATCTTTCTTTGATATCTCCTGAATTCCAACTTGACAAGTACTGATATTAACAAATGTTAATAACAAGTACTGAATAGTTAAATAATGATATCATTAATTTCATCAACATAATATAACAAGTAAAATAATTAGGTATTACACTTACTTCAATTTTTTTTAACTATATAATTTGATATTATTTATTTATTTATTTTAATCTATATTCCGCACGAATTTTTATGAAATTTAATTTTATACAAATAATAATTTGATATTATTTATAATCTCGGACCGATAATTGGCACAGATTACCGACTAGTACATATAATAGCATCAGCATTGGACTTTCGTTTGATTCGTCCACTCCAAGTGCCACAAAAAATCTATCAAGTCGACCCAAGAGACCGTGTCCATGCACAACAGGCTGGGGGGAACAAAAGGGTGGGGCAGTGGCTGGCTCATCAGGATAAGGGTTGAGACTTGAAAATAATCCAACCTGTGGCTCTGCATATTTTGATTTGGATTGTCGTCATTGATCAACCCCATACCATTCTTTTTTGATAACAAAATTTATACTATTTCATAATGCAAATCGCGTTAAGTTCTCTCCTGCATCAGCCGTCGCTACACAACCACCTGCAGAGCACCATCGCTGTAAAGCCCTTCTTCGGCCACGCTTCCCGGCATCATTACAACCCAAACAAAGCTCTAGAGCATAATCTTTTCATAAAAAGCAAAACTGTATCTTTAAATGTATCATTATCTGTCTCTACACCAGCAAGTGATACAAGAATTCAAGTGACTGATATTAAGAAAAGTTCCGTTAAATGGGAATGGAAAGGCCATTCAGTTAATTACTTTGTCTATAAAAATCCTCAAGAATCTTTAAATTCAAGTCCTCCACCAGTTCTTCTAGTTCATGGTTTTGGTGCATCTATTCCGCATTGGCGTAACAACATAAAAGTTATAGCTGAAAACCGGGACGTTTATGCGATCGATCTTCTTGGTTTTGGTGATTCTGACAAACCCGTAGGTTATCAATACACAATGGAGAAATGGGCTGAACTAATTCTAGACTTTGTGGATCAAATTGTAAAAGAACCCACTGTTCTTATCGGAAACTCTGTCGGAAGCCTCGCATGTGTAATTGCAGCCTCTGAAGCAAGCTCTTCGGCTAAGTCTTCGATAAAAGGTCTTGTTTTGTTAAATTGTGCAGGTGGGATGAACAACAAAGCCATTGTAGATGACTGGAGGATCAAGCTTTTGTTTCCTCTGCTCTGGCTTATTGATTTCTTGTTGAACCAAAGATGGATTGCTTCATTCATTTTCGAAAGAGTGAAACAAAAAGAAAGCTTAAAGAACATTTTGTCATCTGTTTATTCAAACAAAGAATCAGTGGATGATGAACTTGTGGAGATCATCAAAAATCCAGCAGAAGGGGAAGGTGCACTCGATGCATTTGTCGCTATTGTTACCGGACCACCTGGTCCGAATCCAGTACAGTTGATGCCTAAGATTACTATTCCTGTTTTGATTTTGTGGGGTGATGATGATCCATTTACTCCACTTGATGGTCCTATTGGTAACTATTTTTCATCTTTACCTACTTCTCACGGATCTGATAATGTTAGCTTGTTTGTCTTGGAAGGTGTTGGTCATTGCCCTCATGACGACAGGCCAGAGTTGGTTCATGAAAAGCTTCTGCCTTGGTTGGCTCTTCTCCCTGCATGAGAAATTACCTTTAGACTGTAATCATAGCATGTATTTTTATTTAGTTTCATACATCAACCTGTTATTTTTTGGTATATTATACTGTTAATACCACATCCACAAACAAAATTCGAGGTCACAAGTTGAAACAAGGCGCATATTTGAGTTCCTGAAGTACCAAATAGCTATAATTGAAACACTGTTTTTTTACAATATTCACTTCTATAAATTTGTCCCAGGCCTACGACATTGCAGATCATATGAGTGTGTACAAATTTACAATTATAACATCTGTTTTTCCCAAAAATATTGGTTGAAAAAATCAGCAAATTAAATTTAAGATGCAAACAGAAGAACAAAAAAAACGAGTAGCTATTACTTCTAATTTGATAAGCGCGGAAAGAGCAATGTAAACGGGAAGATGCCACTTCTACAAAAAAAACAGGGCAATTTCAACACCAGAAAAACATGCCTTTCTCAACACAGTTTACTATTTTACTATTGCCAGTCAAGTCTATTAAGGAATTCATCGTACACACATTTCTCCATTAACTAGTTGCGACAGTTCAACTGGCAGTGCTAATAATAGGTACTAAATGACAACATATTACAAAAGTTAAACCAACAGCAGTTTACATAGAAGTCCACCCATCTTAGTTCATCTTTGCATTTGAAAAGTCCATCTCCGGGTGCTGCATAAATAAATCCCAGACAATTAGAAGTAATAAGAGGTGAGAGATATGTTTGTATACATGCAGAGTGATAATGAGATGTGTGCTTACTTGAGCCATAAATTGTTTCATAAGATCTTGCTTCTGCATATCATCACTTGTAGGAAGGCCCATGGACTTCTGGCGCTGGTTGAACTACAATCCAGCAATTTAAGTTAGACCAAACACAAACAAGATAGAACATTAAAGTGGGGTTTACATATATCTCGTTACCATCATCTTCTCAACAGTGGAGCGAGTTTCTGGGTCTAGATCAGAGAGCTTGCTGGTTTCAGGTTCTACTTTCTGTGTATCAACTTCAGGATCACCTTTAACCAGATACTTCCACCATTCCATTTGGTTTTGTTTGGTAAGCAGTACAGAGATGGACTTCTGATCCTCTGCAAGATTAACAATCACAAATAAAGAGCACAGAAAGATATTATAATATTATAAAAATATAGCGGTGAAACCAAGAGTTAACTAATATCACACGCGTGCCCTGATACTCTTAACAGCTGTGCGTACACAGAGAACACATCCAGTCAAGTTCAATTTCCATATGTACCAGCAAAAAAATTTCAAGTACGTTTATTGGCAGCACATCCAAATCATATTATGAAAGGAACTCACCTAAGCTCCAAAAACTTTCATCAACTTTAAGAGACTGATAGAGATCTCCCTGCAAGTATGTGAACGGATCAACTTGGGTAATTGTTCAGGCAACAAATTTAAATCTTAAGCCGGCATATTTACGGATTTACGAAAGAGCACTCACATCAATAATTGGAACTTGGCCCTTCAGTCCAACTTTTATGCGGTCTTTCTTGATTTCACACACTATAAGCCTAGATTTTGTTCCAGGAGGCACAGGTACATTAATAGTCACCTCCTGCAGGGATTGAGCCCAGCTGTAGTTTTCCATGTCAAGGCCATTTCCGCTGTTAGGAGCTGCACACATCAAAAAAATTTGAGGTCATCTGAGGCACGTTTCAGATTTAATGATATTGAAGAAAAAAAAACTCAGAGATAATTCAATGCATTTAGCTCAAACACTCAATCTGCAGCACCAAAAGTGTAAAAACTTCGTTGACTTAAATGGAAACCAATTACCTCTCTAACTTATCTCTAAAACAGAACAACCTTCTTTATTTTTTCACAAGTAACGGAAAAATTATTCTAGAAAATATAACTTAATATCCATCTGACAGGCTAGAAAACGAGAAGTCAAATAATTATTAAACATAATGTGGCTGGACAAATATTTGCTAAGTTGTCATAACTCGCAGTAAACATAGTCCCCGAGGCAGAACACCTTGCCATATTGTAGCAACTCACATAAAGCTTTACGCATACATTAGCTTATTCCTAAACTCACTAAGGCCATCTCCAACCCAACTTCAAACTTGTACTTCTACACCATTTTAGTGTAGACCCTCTCTCCAACCCAATTCTAAATCTTACACCATTTTGGTGTTGCACCAAAAGTTACACCAAATTTTTAGAGTTTTATTAATTCCAACATTATTCTTATACTCCTTTTGTAAAACAAAATTGTTTCATTTGTATCCTACTAACTTTATTACTTTTATGCCCTATTTTGTACTCTAGCAATAAAATAACATATATAGTACAAGAATGGTATAAGATTTAGTGTATGTGGGTTGAAGTTAAATTTGATAATAGTGTAGTTTTTACACCATTTTGGTGTAAATTTCACACCAAAATAGTGTGATGCATTGGAGATGTATAAACCATGTCTTTACATGTTCAAGACCGATGTCAGTTGTTTGGTGCATCTAGTACAAGTAACAAACTAAGGCACAAACACAAAAAAACAATTCTAAACATATAATCGAGCAACAGTAATTTTAACAGTGTGCATTCCTGTACACAAACTAATACCTTTATAATGATTTTACACACAATCATTGAAGGATTTTAAGTTCCTTGAAGAGAATAACCGTAAGACCTTTATAATTTGTCTTTCAAAGTCATCCTCTTTCTTTTTCGTTCTGTTTTTTTACTTGTTTCGTATCTACATATACGATTTTGTTGATGTAACTTTTTATGTGTTGTTTTTTTTTAGTTGCTGGGAGTTCGCTGAAAAAACTTTTAGAAAGCGGAGTGCTGGTGGAAATGGAGAAAGCGATGATGATGTTGGTGAAGAAATCGAAGGCTGAGGCTGTCGACGCTCCGAGGGTTGAAGAGAATACCTCGTCAAAAACTATTTCTATCGAGCTTTTAGATGAAGCTGGAAATAAGGTTATTGGAGGCTCTGAGCGTGTTACATGTGAGGAAGCCGGGCATCCCTCCCGGAAAAGGTCTAGGAATGCGGCTATTGGGCCCCCAGAGGTTGCTGGTAAGAAGCTTTGTGAGGATATTGGTGTTAGTGGTGTTAACAGGACTATAACTTTTATCGGAAATCGAGGATTTATGCAGCCTACTGTCGACCCTGAGGCAAGTAAGGAGATCATTCGGGTTGGGATTCAGCCTATAGAGAGATGGGTTAGTGGGTCGACTGCTCCGGCTCCCCTTCGGGCATTTCGTGTCTTCAATCTTTCTCAGGACTCTAGCGCTTATGCTAAGCGGTCCCGGTTGGAACTCGTTGATCGATGTTTGGGGAGGGCTGACAGGGTATACATGACTTTTCCTAGATGTTCATTTTATTTATGTTTTATGTTCTGTATTTATGAGTTTCCTTCTTTACTAGACCCGACATAATATCTTCCATTTTCGTGTTTTGACAGTTTTTATCCGATGCAATGCATCTTCTTGAGGAATATAGGGCTGATGAAGGTAAAAGTTCACCTTCGAAGATTGAAGAGCAAAGGGACATCTTGAGAGATGGGAAGAAAAAGCTTGAGAATGATTTGGCTGAAGCCAGGGGTCGAATTACCGAGATATCAAAGGCAAATTCAAGTTTTCGGTCCAAGGTACATTAAAGCTCCCCCTCACTTTATTCGGTGTTCTCAGTTTCATACATGTATTTAAATTATTGGTTTTGTTATACGCAGATAAGCGAATTAGAGTTGGCCAACGATAGCCTGAAAAAGGAGTCGGAGGGTGTCGGCTCTCGATTGAAAAGTGTTGAAGTCTCGCTTTCTGAGGAGACTAAGAAACGCGAGGCTTTGGAGGCCGAGGTCACGACCCTTCGTGAGAAGAGTGAGACTCTAGAGACAGATAATTTGAACTTGAAGCTGGAGGTGGAGAAGGGTGTTGAGGATATAGCTGGTGCCCTTGGTGAAGGGTATGAGCGTTGCCTTACTAGGATGAAGAAAGCTAGCTATGACGTTAATGGCCATGGCTTCAAGGATTACATTCGGGATTACGCCCAAGAGCGTAAGGAAGCCGATCTCAACCCTTGAAGACGAGGAATGCCTCGTTATCTGATGTAATGTTTGGATGATATTTTAATTTGACCAAGTACATTTTGTTGGATTTTTCTGTGCGAGTCTTCCCTTCTGGGGATGATTATCGTTACTTTACTATAAGCTCTTATTTTGGTGAATATTGTTTTTTTTGTATTTCAATATTTAAGTTTTGCATAACACCTTATCTCTCATATTCGTCTCCCTTGATTTCGCGATTTTTTATTCTATGTTGGTGTAGTGTCTACTATATTTTATTTTGATCTTCGTTAATCCACGCCTTTTGGGTAAGTGTTATAGGGTTACTACCCTTGTTAAGCCTTCTTTTCCCCTCTTTCTTTATATTGTTATTTGATTTGAAGTTAATGTAATGTTTTGATTTTCGGATTTACACATCTTAAGGACCTTATACTCCTGAAAATATTTTTCGAGTGGATAACTCTTCGGATATTCTTGATTGGTGTTTTCTCAAGTCTCGATACACTATTGCTTTCTGGTGCATCGAATCCAGTTACGTTACTAAGGTTTTTTCGAATCTCCTGGGACTAGATTCCTTTCGGGAACTGCTTAATTTTTTTTCCTTTATACATGTATTTTCTAGAGAGTCCTGATTTGATGGGATAAAGTTAATTAATGTAACAAAATATATATTTATGAAATATAAGACGTCTGAGAGTAACAAATTGCATTGATAATTTAATGTGATTATCTTAACGGGGATCTCATATCAACCTCTTTTCGTTAAGACTAATTTTTCATAATTAAAGATAGTCTTGATTCGTACATTCCAATCAATTTAACTACTGATAAAATTTCTTCAAGTGAATGGCATTCCAAGCATTCTTGAGAGGATTTCCGTCGAGGGTCGAAAGACGATAGGTCCCCGGTGCAACGACATCTGTCACCTGATATGGTCCTTCCCACGGAGCCTTGAATTTACCTGTTATAGCCAGTTGGGAGGCTGCTGACTCTCGAAGGACTAAATCCCCAACCAAGAACTTTTTGAACTTCACTTTCTTGTTAAAGTAGGATGTTGTGCGAGCTTGTTGTTGGAGAACTCTTCTTGACGCTTCGTCTCTGACTTCTTCTATAAGGACATTGTGGAGTTGAATTCCTTCTCGCGATGCTTCAGCGTCAAAGTATTCGACCCTTGGGGAGTTAAGGGAGATTTCGACAGGCAAGACTGCTTCCAAACCAAAGGCCATTTTAAAAGGGGATATACCTGTTGAACTCCTAGGGGTCGTTCTATAAGACCAGAGAACATTCGGTAATTCGTCGACCCATGGTCTTGGTAGTTCGTCAACCCTTTTATTGAGACCTTGTAAGATGATCCGATTAGAAACTTCAACCTGTCCGTTAGTCGGGGGTAAGCTACCGGTGACTTGATGTATTTTATCTTGAGCTGCGAAAGTGTTTTTGTAAATTTATCTCCCACGAATTGAGTTCCATTATTGGTAACAACGATTCTCGGCACTCCAAACCTAAACACAATGTATTCCATCAAAAATTCTACCATCTCATTCTCGCGAATTTTAGCCAAAGGTCGAGCTTCGACCCATTTTGTTGCGTAGTCAACAGCCACAATAATGTATTGGGCTTGATTCTCAGACTTCGGGAAAGGGCCCACGATATCTATACCCCACTGAAAGAAAGGGCATGGGTTGATGACTGGAATCATTTCTACCGAGGGTTGATGGGAAACAGTCCCGTAAAGCTGACACGACTTACACCTTCACACAAAATTTTCACAGTCACTTCGTATTGTAGGCCAAAAAAGACCTTGCCTCACTATCTTAAGGGATAGGTTCTTGCCTCCTAAATGATCCCCACAGATGCCGGTGTGGACTTCCACCATCGATAGGTTAGCATCTTCTGGACCTAAGCATCGAAGTAGAGGCTCTACAAGTCCCCGACGGTATAGCTTGTTTTCTAGCACACTATAATTTTTTGCCTTGTATGATATGGATCTAGCTTCATTCTTATCTTGTGGCAGCTTGTTCTGCAAGATATATTCCAAAAAAGGTTGGCACCAATCTGCCATAGAAGATATCTCATTGATCTTCAGCATGTCGGGGAATGGAGGGCTTAAGTCAATGGAGGGAACCTTTCTTTCCTCGACATAAATTACCTCAGATGTTGTCACAACGGATGAGGCCAATTTAGACAGTGCATCGGCCCACTGGTTATCTTCCCTGCAAATATTTTTAATTGTCCATGACTGGACTTTCTCCAACAAAGACATGGCCAGTTTCAAATATGTTGACATTCGAGCGTCGTGCGCTTTAAACTCTCCCTGTAACCATTTTGCTACAAGCTGTGAATCCCCAAATATTTCTAAAATCTTTACTTCTAGTTCGATTGCTAGGCGAAGACCTGCTAACAAAGCCTCATACTCAGCTACATTGTTTGTTACTGAAAATGAGAATTTTAAGGCCTGTTGTATTTTGAATCCCTCTGGACTGATTAAAATAACCCCTGCACCCCCAAACGATGATGTTGATGATCCGTCGATAAAAAGAACCCAAGCCTTTTGTGGAAATAATGTTTCTTCAAGTACATGACTGTTAAATTTGCATTCTACAACAAAGTCTGATAAGACTTGAGACTTTACTGCATTCCGTGGTAGATACTCGATGTGGAATTGGCTGAGCTCGACCGTCCAAGCGGCGAGATGCCCTGTCATGTCGGGCTTGTGCAAGATACGCTTCAGGGGCTGGTCAGTCATGACCTTTATCAGACGGCCTTGAAAATAGTGACGGAGCTTTCTGCTTGCTACCACGAAAGCATAAACTAATTTGTCCACATGTGGATAACGAGTTTCGGCATCTTTCAGCGTGTGGCTGATGTAGTAGACTGGGGCTTCTCGCCCCTCGACATCTTTGACCAACACAGAGGCTACTGACCCATCGGAGGCCGAGATGTACAATTTCAAAGTCTCACGAGGCAATGCTCTTGTTAAAACTGGGGGGCTTGTCAAAAATGCTTTTATAACTTCAAAGCTTTCTTTACATTGATCGTCCCATATCAACTTTTTGCTCCTTGATGCTTCTTTGATGACCTTGAAGAAGGGACTATATTTTTTGGAGGCTTGTGGTATAAAGCGCCGAAGGGCCGCTATGTAACCAGTAAGACGTTGAACCTCTTTGATGGTCGACGGGTCTTTTATTTCAGATATGGCTTTTATCTGTGAGGGGTTGGCTTCAATCCCTCGTTGAGAAACAAGAAATCCTAGGAATTTCCCAGATGTTAAGCCAAAAGAGCACTTTAACGGGTTCAACCTCATGTTATTGCGCCTGACATTTTCAAAAGTCTCTCGAAGGTCGCTGTAATGATTATTTGAGGATTTTGATTTGGTTATCATATCATCAACATACACCTCGAGGTTCCGTCCCAATTGCTTCTTAAATATTTCATCCATCATGCGCTGAAATGTTACGCCAGCATTGATTAAACCGAAAGGCATGTTTCGGTATGCAAAGACCCCGCGATGTGTGATGAACGCTGTTTGCTCCCGGTCTTGATCAATCATCCTGATTTGATTATATCCTGAGAACGCGTCCATGAAAGATAACAATTCATGACCCGCCATAGTGTCAATAAGTTGATCTATATTTGGCAAAGGATAATAATCCTTCGGACATGCTCTGTTAAGGTCTGAATAATCAACACACATTCGCCATTTCCCACTACTTTTTTTTACAAGAACGACATTAGCAATCCAAGTCAGGAATTTTACCGGCTCGATGAAATGGGCAAGTAAGAGTCGATCGAGCTCCTCGTCTATAGCTCGTCGTTTTTCTTCTGAGAACGTGCGCCTCTTTTGCTTGACTGGGTTTTTCAGGCGGTCGACATGCAGAGAGTGTCTCGCAACATCGACGGGAATTCCCGGCATGTCGGAAGGTGACCATGCGAATATATCTGCAAATTTCTGAAGCAACCTTGTTAATTCATCTTTTGTCTCGATGACTAGATCTTTTCCCACTTTAACTATTTTATCCGGCGAATTTTCCATTATCGACACCTCGACAGTCTCACCGACGGGAGAGAACGAGGGCTCCCTCAGGATATCGATGATATTATCGGGGTCTATCTGGACAACCTCGTTGACCGTTTGAGAATCACAATCTTGCTTTTTGGGTACCACGGTAGTAAAGTAGCATTGTCTCGAGATCACCTGGTCGCCGCACATCTCCCCCACTCTAAACTCAGCTGGGAATTTCATCTTCAAATGGGGTATTGACGTGATGGCTTCCAGTGCCGAAATGGTTGTTCGGCCTAGAATGACATTATGACTTAAGTTTGCACTAATTACATGAAATTTAACTATCTTCCATACTTGACAAGGCATTGTGCCGAAAAGAACCGGGAGATCAATTGTTCCAACAACCTTTACCTCATTATATGTGAAGCCATAGAGAGGCAAATGGGTATTTTCTAATTTCCGTTCCCCTGTATCCATTCGCACCAAGGCATGATGATACAAAATATCGACAGAACTGCCATTATCGACAAGGATTTTTTTTACTGTATTGGTGCCAATTTTTGCTGTAATCACCAGCGCATCTTGATGTCCTCTTATGATGTTTGGAGAGTAATCTTCATCTGAGAAGGATATGACAAGAGATGGGGATGGCTTACATCTCTTGGGATATGAAGGGTTAACACTACACACCTCTCGGGCATAGGACTTACGAGAATTGTTTAACATACCTCCAGCGGCGTAACCGCCGAAGATCACATCGACTATTCTGTCATCTTGTCTTTGTTAATTTTGGCCCTGTCCTTTGATGTAATGGACGAAATGGCCTCTTCTGATTTTGGACTCGATGAGATTACTTAACTGATAGCATTGTTCTGTGGTGTGTCCCGTATCTTCGTGGTAGTCGCAATACCGAGAGCTTGGAGGACGACCCGGCTTCATCGGCCTCGGGGGTCGAAAGTCAGGTTCTGTCTTTAGAATTGCCAAGATTGTTGCTTTGTTGACTGTAAGATTAGTAAACTCTTTGTCTTTTTTGTCACGGGGCTGCCATCTTCTATCTGATACGGGCTGTCACGGGTATTCTCGACCTCTCGGGCTTTGATGTTTCTCTTTTCCAGTATCCCTTCTCGGCGATGAGCGTCGAGGAGATTTGGAGTCATATCTTCAAGACCTTGGAGTCCGAGGGCTATGAGTTCTTGTCCTGTCATACTTGTAGCTAGAGCGTCGAGGAGATCTTATGCTTCCCACTGCTTCTTGGAGCGTCATCCGATGTTCGACAATCTGGAAAGCTGCGTGGAGTTGTTGAGGATGTTTTTCTGTGAGCTCTTCTAGCAGAATGCCATGTCTGCTTCCATCAATGCCTGCTGCTAAATAGTTTACTGCCAAAGGTTCCTCCAGGTTTGTTATTTCAGATATAGCTTGACGAAAGCGTCCTTAATAGCTTCTCAAGGATTCGCTAGGTCTTTGACGCATCGTAATCAAAGATGTTGTGATCTTGCCCCCTTTGTAGTTGCTTGAAAACCTCATCTGAAATTTTGTTTTTAATGTAGTCCAGGAGTCAATTGACCTAGATGGGAGATTGTTATACCAACGTAAGGATGTTCCCTATAGACATGTGGAGAAGAATTGGCAACGGGCGACTTCTGAGTGTCCGTAGAATGCCATTCGACCGTCGAAAGTATTGAGAAAGTCTGATGGGTCTGTTGATCCATCGAATTGGTCGAGCGCCGGGGTTTTTAAAGTCCTGTCTATCTTAGCTTTTTTGATGCTTCGAGATAAGGGGCTTTCCACCGGGGCTTCAAATCTTGATTGCGTTTTAACTAGATCGCGAAGTTGAGCCATATCTTCCTGCATCTTAAGAAACTCCTCTTGTGATATCGAGTCAGTCGACATCGATCCTTGTGGGGTAGCGCCTGAGGAAACTGTCCTTGGGTGTCGAGGCCTGGAATATATAGATTCTGTGGATACTTCCTCCTCATCATAGTAGTAATCTTCATCGTCCTCCGACAGCTCTACATATCCCATCTCTTCATCACCCCCTTCTTTAATTGATACCTGCTTCAACTCCTGTTGTAAATGATGGATTTCTTTTATTTTCTCCAACTTTTCTTCTAGTCTTTTAGTTTCAGCTTCTAACAACTTAAGCTCTTCATCTGAACCTTCCATGCCCTCTATTTCCTGCTCTCGTAAAAGTTTTTTCTTTCTCAATTTCTGCAAATGCAACCTAGCATCACTGGAGAGAACGTGCTTTCCTTTCTCTGTTAAAACACGGGAACGGGTGTCTTTAATGATCCTCCTTTTATGCTTAACAGGTTGTTCTAGCATCTGAGAACCTTCAGGTGGGGGGTTATCCTCCACCGAAAACAGCCTTCTTGGCCTGAGGGTCGATGGTTCCTTTTCTTTTCCTGCTGGATTGATTTACTCTGATTTTTGGACAGTTTGAATTTTTGCCGTGTTTCCGCATTTCTCTAGATCTTCTTCCTCAATTATCATGTTGGAGTATCAAATTTCAGAGCTCCTTCTAGCTCCAAATGATGATCCTAATATTGAATCATATTTAAATGAGGTACAACACTCTTTTATTGATACTATTTTTCCAACCCCTTACAAGTAGGGCAAATATGCTCTATTTATAGGTATCCCTAATTGGGCCTTTTTCCCTACAAATGGGCCCTTATTGGGCTATTTATTTAGAAACTCTTATCTTCTAGTCCTATCTAATACCTTTACTTCTTTCCCTATTATGAGGCCCAACACAAGTAAAACAGAGCAAAGAAAATTATAGTTAGTTCACGACTCTACGAAAATACACACAAAGCAACATTATAAAAACAACTGGTAAAGTGTGTGCTAGTATGAGTAGTTGTAGCCCTAGGTAACAGGAAGAGCACCTCGCTTTCCACCCTTCTCTTCATCATTCTTCGCTCCTTCGTCGACCTTGGCCTCTTTAACCGCCTTCTCAACTTGAACAGCTTTTGAAAGCTTTTCGAACTTCTCAACCTTTCTGTTATCATCAAAAAGTTTCTGTTTCTTGTTCCTTTCCTCAGCATCCACCTTTTCTTTCACAATACGAACAAGCGCATTCACATCTTTGACAACTGAATCCGCCTTAAAGAGACTTGATTCACGTGCAACAAACTCTAAAGCCTTTTCGATAAACCCTAGGGGGTTCGATTCGTATAGCACTTTGCTGAACGGTTTTTTGGTTGAGGATGACGTCGTGTTGGGGATTTGAGTAGGCTCTTCAACGTAATTGAAGAGGATCGCCATTGAATGATTGTTAGGGTGATTTAAAAGCGGTTTTATTTATTTCTTCAAGTTTAGTTTTGAGGATTTTATGGGTTTTGAAAAACCTTAACCGGAAATATTAGTTATGTTTTACTCCTTCCATCTCATATTATGTGTGTTCTTTGGATTTGTGCTGGTCAAATTGATTTAAGTTTGACTGAAATTTATTAATAATTTATAATTGAACAAAATAAAAAAATTACATCATCGGAAAGTAGATTTAATCTACTTTAATCTATAATTTTTAGTTTTTTGAAATAATATATGAGTAATGTTTAATCGTTAGTCAAAAGTTGGTAAATTTGACTTCTATAAAAGGAAATGTGACACATAATATGAGATGGAGGGAGTATGTGTAATAACCCCAATTTTTGGAATTTTTGAAACCCTTATGAATAGTGTTTTGCTGATTATGCTGAATAAGAAAACTTTTCATGCCACACTATGTAGGGGTTCTTTTATTGATTTTCTGGGATATTATTAGTACTATATGTGGTATATAAGTCAGAATCCAAATCCGAACACTTTGATTTTCCCGAAAATCCACCAGATTCCGAAAGAATTGAGTATAAGGTAACATGATTAACAGGATTTAAATTCAAGGATTAAAAGAGAGGATCATAAAAGGAATATAATGTATTGAGAAAGGTTAAGGGAAACCAAGTAATAAGATCCCGGGTATGATCCCTCAAACGATAAACGAAAACGAAAGTTAAGCGAACCGTATAACAGATCATCGGTCATTAGCCAAGTAATTAGAAGCTAATCAAAGAGGTTAGTATGGATGATGTCATCAAACCAATAAGAAGAGGACAAGCATGGGAAGATGACATAGGATTGATGACCTAAGCATGACCAAAGAGAAGTATGTTGTTGGTTGATTAAGAACCACACAAAAATCACCATGGTTAAAAGGTAAATAATTAAAACAAAAGCCAAAAACAACCAACCAACAAATCATTTCACCAAAACACAAGTTGACTTCACTTTTCTTCAAGAAAAGCTCTCGGCCTCTTTTCCATTTCAAGAAGAAAAAAACCAAAATCCAAGTTCCAAGCTTCATTAATTAGTGGGGTAATTATCTAAGACTCCTTATGCATAGATATAGCTATCCTATAAGTTCTATAAGTTTAAGCTTCAAATTCCTTCACAATCTCTTCCTAAAATTCATGGAAGAAGAGGGTGAATAGTGTTTTTCAAGAACTTAAAATTTTGTTCTTGAGTTTTTGTTTAGATTAAGCTTGGGTAAGGACTTTCAAGGGTGATTCCAAGCTAATTAGTTACTCCTACTCACAAGGAAGGTATAATCTCTTAACCTAGCTTTGTTATTTAATATTAAGAGCTTATTATGAGTAGTATAGTTCATGAGAAGCATGGTGTTCGAATATGTAGAGATTAGTTGGTTTTGTGATGTTTTTGGAGTTGTAAATCTTTGTTATTAGATAAGGAACTTAAGAATAGTTTTAGTTCATGTTTGAGATTAATATAAATTGGAAAACTTGAGGTGTTGGGGCTGTTGTAGTGATGTATGGATGGAGTTTGGTTTTATGGTTAAATTGTGGTTGATTTGTGGTTGATTTGGAGTAGAATAAAAATTGTTAATCGCGTAAATATAGCCATCGTAATGTCTGATTTACTTTAGACTATTTTTGTTCTTAACCTCAGGACCCGAGAACTCACTGTTAGGTTTGGACCATTTCCATGATTAGATAGTTCATGTTTCGAGCTTCGTTTTGATATGTGGTTCGTTTGAATCCGATATACGGTTTAGGAGAAACAACCGTTTTAAGTAACGGCGTTTCGCGAACGAACCATTACCACTCGCCTTACTTTGAAACATTGGTTAAAGACCTTAAAGGACTAATTGGAGTATGAAACATTTATGTGAAGTGTATTATGCAGTTGGTAAGGCAATTACGAAAGAATCGCCTTAAAACCCTTAATGGTTAATTTATTAAAAATGGTGGAGCCAAGGGTACTCGAGCGACTTAAGTGAATCGTTAAGCGCAAAAGCGAACGTTAGGGTCTAATTGGTTAAAGTATAGATTCATAAGTGACTTTGGTTTAATTCCAACTTATATGTTGTTTATAGGTTACCAGACTCGTCCCAAGTCTTTTATCACCCCCAGTCGCTCAGGCAAGTTTTCTACCCGTTATACTGTTGTTGTGATGTATATATGTACATGCATTATCCTGTGATAGATGCATGATTGTTATTAGCAAACCCTGCGATATATTGGAGCATGCTGATATGGTATATATGCATGTCTGTTTCATAATCTTGTTATCTAATTGTTGATTCAAATGCTTATAAGTTGCATAATACCTATGCTAGAGATAAGCAGTGGTTGCGTATACCCTTAATATAGGGGACCCAAAGGTGAACATTTTCTAAAACCGGGAGTCGATGTTCCCGAGTATATTATATATTTATATATATATAGATATAGTTTTCAAAACTATTAATCGAATAAGGTCTATTCGATAACTTTATTTTTATTAATGAATATTATTTTGAATATTCATTCGAGGACTTATGACTCCGTTTATTTTATTTAATGAATATTATTTTTTGAATATTCATTCGAGGACTTATGAATCCGCTTATTTACTAAATAATATTCTTTATTTTATTAAAGAATAATGTTTCGATAATCAACTTATTTTCGATTATTCAAATAAAGATCATACTTTCGTATAAGTATATCTTTGGTTATTTATTATTCATTTCAAGTATGAGTTTTAAAACTCCTACCTCGATTATTTTTATAAGGATTATCCTTGTGGGAATATTATTTAAATAATAATATTTAGATATTTTCTAATATATCGTGGCTGATTTATTTTATTAAATCAGCATTACTCCAAACATTCTTAAAAATGTTTTCGAGTCTTCAAAATGATTTTAAAAGTTAGAGCGGATCCCAAAACTCGTTTTCAAATTTAAGATCTTCCTTTCGAAGGGGATTTAAATACTCGCTCAAAAAAGTTGAGGGATCCGGCTCCGTGATGTATTCTTATATTCGCAACAAGGTTGTTGTTTTCATAAAAGAGTTTTTAATTACTTACCCAACACTCGGGAAGTAAAATTCTTGGAATAAGTTAATCCATTAACAGGCATCGCCTGGGAATTATCGGTGAGTTTTTCTTTCCAGCTAGAAGCGACTTCTTGGTGGAGTCGTATCAACAAGTTCCTACTTAGGGAAAGGGGAGACGAGCTTTACATTTCAGAGTCATGGATTTCATCTGAACTAGGAATGGCGTAAGTGGTCGAGTGGCGCCGGCCCAGCCTTATTATATAGGCCCAAATGGCCTGGAAGTTCCGCTAAGACGGTCCATTCCTTAGGAGTCCAGTGTTCGGTTGACAAGTAAATCCGACAGGTTCTCCTCTACATGTAGAAAATGGTGGGGTTGTACTACTGCGACTGATCATCGTAAGTGGTCTTCCTGGCGCGGCAAACTCCCGTAATGAGTTCATCATCCAGTTTGGATATTTCTGCAACACTACCCGGAGCATTCGATCGAAAGGCTACGGATGGGTGATTGCTGAGGCGTTGACAGGGTCAAACGGTTATAATGATGTTTCCCTCAAATGAAGTATCTCGTAACTTCATTTCTTTTAAACAACATTTCAAGGATTGAATCTATTCAAGTCTTATCTTGTAGTCTCATCTATGTGATGAACTTTCGAAACTGTTTATACCTTGAACGGTGGTGGTTCAAGTAGTATTCGGAAAAGATATAAGTATATTGGAGTATCTTGTAACTTCATCTTTTCAACTTATATCCAGTTAATGATTATCTTATGAATGATAAAGATTTTCAGACAAACGTTGAGACAAGGTTAGATATATGAGATCACCTTGCAACGATATTTTTATACAATTATAAACTGGAACTCTGTGTATATTATACATGTTAGAGGATTTCAAAGATTGTGAAAAGTATATATGTATATATATACTGAATATTTTGTGACTTGGTCGCGTTAAGATATCAACTTGGTTTATTTCTTCTTGATCAAGACTTTAATGAGTACTATGAGAATGCTCATATATTGTTAATTATTATACATATTATATCGGTGGGCTTGTTGCTCACCCTTGCTTTTTTCTTTCATCACACAACAACAGATAGAAAAGATGAACATGACTAAGCTTCCAATTCACAAGCAGTTAGGAAACGTTCCGCAGTTTTCTGGAAGCGTTGATGCCACCGTAGCTGAGGTAGGAACTACCAATAGGCTAGGCTTTCAACTATTGATGAACCAGACTTATGTATATTATGAATTGTAATAATGGCAAAGAATATGTAAATTATTCAGAAACCCTTTTGAGGTGAAATGGTTTATAATGGTGGAATAAAATGACTTGTGTTATTTTTGGGTATTCATCTCTGAGACTATAAATTGTGGTGTGTGTGTATATTGTGGGGTCACAGTACGCAGTAGTTGGTTGATTATTAAGATTATGTATTATTAAGGGAAATGGAACTCGTGACAACCCGGATCCCCGATCCCGGATTTGGGGGTGTTACTAAAATGGTATCAGAGCCAAGCGTTATAAACCTCAGAGATGATGTGACGTTAAGATAATAAGTTCACAAAGATAATAAGAACTCTTGCCAAGTTCATAGTCGGGCTACCTAACGTAGTACTGACAGTTAAAACCCTTACGGGAACCCTTATAAATATTATGATAGTAACATAGTTCGTTCTCGTATAGGGCAGCGGGGCACCGAACCCTGAAGTTCAGGAGCATCAACATGAGGATATTTTATTACATGTTGGAGATCAAATTGTGAATCCAATAGAGTACCCTAACGAGGGACAGGATGAGATTCATATTGAGAATACTGCGGTTGAGGATGTTATCCTAGAAGGGATTATTGCTGAGGAGGATCTCGTGGAGGATCCTGACGAGAATGAAGAGAGGACCGCTGAGGAATTGATGACCGTAGTCAGGGCGACTACCAGAGCTAGAATGGCCGCGAGGGTGGCACTAGAGGATGAAGAGTTACCAAGGGCACAAAGGATGATGAGGGCAGAAGGAGTGGGGCCTTCCACGGCACCAATTATACCATTGTCAGACCCTCTTCCAGAGGTTCCTGTAGACATCCATGAGGTTCCACAAATTCCTGTTCTCTCCCCTGTACAGAGCCGATCACCTACTGAGGAAATGCCACCTTTATCTCCTGCACCATTGTCACCTGATACAGTGCTTGGTTATCCATTTGGATCCCCTGGGCCTGCACCACCTGCACCCCATGGACTGCTAGATACTACCACTCAGGCTTCTCTTATCGCCGATTATTATATGACTTTGGGTGGCCTGTCTGAGGCCCGTAATGTTAGGAGTGATCTGTTGGATCGACTTACTGCACCGAGGATTGAGGGCGGGGTACTTCCGGCAGGATTAGCTTATAGCATGGAGAGGATTGAGGCTACCACCTGTGTTACAGCTAGAGGCCATCTTGAGGGTCAGATTGATCCAGCTCTACTTGCAACTATCTTAGACCTCATCACCGCTTTAATGGAGCAGTTAGGGATGTCGTGCGTGCCCGCATTTCTTGATCCATAATAGTGTGCAGAGTCTGAGCAATCTGACAAGAATTTCATGCAGCACCGCTTTTGGAGGATTAGCCTAAGTTATGAATGATTAGTTTTAATGACTAGATGATTATCTATGGTAGTACTTTTGGGATAGAAGCGATCATATCAAATGATGTAATTCTCTATAATGTGTTTAGTTGTTGTACCCTCGAACAAATGGTTAAGTATATATTCGTTAATTTTAGTTCAGATCAGTTTATTTGTGATAAGTTCATATTGTTAATTGCGCTGTTAACACTTAAGAGAGTGTCATGAAGTTTATAGAACTTGAGAATTCATAATTTTCAATCATGCAAGGACTGAACGAGGGAAAGATTTAAGAAAAGTAAGTAAGATAAATATCCAGAGATTCTCAAAAATTTTCCAAGCATCATGCCCCCACGAGGAATAAGATTAGGGGCAAACCTTGAATGTGATAATCAGGGAGGTCGTAATTAAGATATAAGGAACCCAAAATATAATGAAGTGGAAAATGAGGATTTTAAATTAAAAGATGACCCCAATTATGGGGAGTAGGAAGAAATATTTAGACTTAGAAAACAAAAGTCGAGCAAGATAGGAAGAATCAGGATGGTACTCCTATTGGGCAATCCATGGACCTGCCTAAAACAAAACTTATACTTTTACCCCTAACCACCACCTTGAGGAAACAATGTGGTGTGAAATTCTTTCAGGACCTTTAAGTCGCTAAGCTCTCAGAGTTCCAAGGGAATAGCTGACCCAGCCGAGGCAAGAGCCTGGCTAAAGGAAATACAGGAATAATTTGAGATTCTAAATGATTGGCGAATCACAAAAGACTGTTTTTGTCACTTACCCTCCTAAGAGAGAGACCACCCACTGGTGAAAGACCAAGAAAGGCACGGAGCAAGAGGTTATGATAAACTGATTAAAGTTCAGTCAAATTTTTTTTCGTGAAAGTAAATTCCAAGGTTATGGAGATAGTGTAAAAGCTTTAAGAGCCAGAACAAAGGCGGACGAATATGATGAATTATGAATCTAAGATTGTAAAAGTTGTCAAGATTCGTCTGGAGGACAAGAATCCCAGAACGACGTGATGTTTGAAGTAAATAATTAGTGGGTTCATAAAATGATTGTAAGAGAAAGGGAAATAAAAAGAAACTGAAGTGGAAAGGAATATAAAGGCAATAGAGTTTGAGGAATGATAAGGGAGTTGGGTATGGGGAAACCCTAAAGAATCATAGTAATAGAAATAGAAAAGTATGTGATCGTCAGGATGAGGATGATTCACTATGAGTTAAAGTTGATGGTTGAAGGCATAAGAGATGTACATATTGTACCCCCTTTAAGTTGGGAGAATTCGAGGAAACCTTGAGATAGTTCGAAGGATAAATAATGAGACGCAGAGAGACTGAGGAGACAAGAAAGTAGTAAGTTAGGAAAATTGGATAAAGGAAGTGACCTTCAAGAATGTGAAGTGTAAAACCGGTGGCATGATACCCAGAAAGGGAGACGCCAGGTATGAAAGACATCCCAACATTGAGATGACTGTTGAGATAAACAACAAAAGTAAATGAGGATTTATTAAGAAGATTTTCACATTGAACACGACCAATATCTTCCAGAACATCCATGTTATCATTACAAAATCAGGAAAGAAAAGCGGATAACCATTGTTATCTTTTGGAGGCCATATGGATTGACGTCAATTTGAATAAGGATGCTATTATGAAATTAGGTGTAGACTATCGAGGTGGGAATGATTAAATAGATAAGCTATGAAGGATATATGACTTGATTTATCCATGGAAGGATGCCTGTACCTTTTTAAAGGTGGAATTAATGATAGAACCTCGATAACTTGAGATGAATCCAAGGGGAATGCATAAAGGATGGCATTTCGCCCTTAATAGGGACAACATGAGTTTTGACAGTATGAATTGGAAAGGATTAAGGTAACAACAACCTTTAAAGATCAGTAGAGAAATTTTCAAAAGTATATAGACAACGATTCTGGTATTAATAAATGGTATCTTGATATGCCCTGTGCCTAGGGTGTACCTGAAGAAGGATTTAAGGATAACCTTAGAGGTTTTACAAGGAGAAAGGTAATATTCAAAGTTCTCAAGAATAGAAATATTGATAAAGGAAATGTGACGTAATTATAATAATGCCAGGTGGGGCACATGTTGAACCATAAGAAAATATAGATTGACCCAATAAGGGTCGAGATTGGTGAAACGAAGAAGGACCCAAAATAAGAGACGTCCTAAGTATGATCAAGAGTCAATCGTGACAATGTTAACCTCTAAAAGACCGAGGCAATAACTTATGGAAAAGTGATGATATATTTTTTTACCAAGGCATAATGAAGAGCATTTTCACACAAGTAGTAATTGGAAATGAGTAGAGAATTTAGTTGAAGGTCATTTGAAAGACATTGATTGTAAGGAAACTTTACTATCAGGAAAGGCCAAAGAGGTGGCCGACACTTTAAATGTAAAAGGATAATTATAGGCGCTCGTGCCAAAAGAATACAGTGATGATGGTTGAAGCCGTGAAGGTTGTATTATGGTTTGAAAGATTGACATTCCTTCTGATGATTGTGCGATACTCAACCGTGATAGTAGTTTGGTAAAGATTTAATTTATGAAATCGCCGTGAGCGGGCTATCTATCTTATAAGGTTATATCTTGAGATAAGCCAGGACCATGTTACGAAAGGACTAAATGAACCTTTGAGCTTCATGTCTCCTAATAAAGACATATGGTTAATAATGGTGTTAACCTGCTATCGTTGCTTTTATTGAAACTCTTCTGCAATTTTATCTGCTTCATGTCATGTATGTACATCAGGATCTAGAGTGTTCTTCATGAATCATGAATGGTAATTATTGTTAGGGCGAAAATACGCGCTAATATTCACGCAAGTATACGCGTTCGCAAGTAGTATAAGATATAAATCAGATTCGTTCCCACAGAGACTGGTTTAGGTTAAGTTCAATTTATGCACCTATGCAATAATGTATGGTTATCGCTCAATGCTAAGACAAATAACAAATTGGGTTTTTATTAAACTAAGAGATTATACTAAATAACATTAACTAAGAGAATTGAAGTTGAATTACTATATATGACAAACATGAGATCCTAACTTCATTAAATACTTCATTCAATAGCCTTATTGTTTTTAACCTTAGCATGTGATGGTGATGACACTAATCAGATAACACGAAACTGCTAAACGCCAACTTTCGTTGCACGAGTACCATTCTACCAGACATCCACAAAAGAGATAGAAGCTGAATAGGCACCAATTATATTGAGACCCTATATGTCTATAGAATTTGACAACATAACGGTTTAAGAACAAGTTATCTATCTTGATTACATAGGGCAAGTAAAACGGTTAGAGTTACCTACGAATCATGCATACAATACATGAACCTATGCTAGCATGGCAAGTTCTAAACCTCTATATTCACTGTCGCTTCAATAGAGATTAACACGCTATCTTATATGTTAGCTACGCACATAAGACGAATAAGCACAACCATACTAGGGTATCAATCAATCACCACACACCAAGATATCGAAACAATTAACTATTGAAATCCATAAGTAAATCCGCTAGAATCCCATGACAACGATTAGCCCATAATCGAACTCATCGTCACCATGGGTTCCAATGAAAGCATGGTATAAACAAGGTCTTAATAAACTAAATAATAATCAAAGTACGAATAAACGAGATCTAGGTTCAATAAGAACGAAAACGAGCATCCAAAGTTACAACTAATTCAAAGAATCACAAGTTGAAAATAAGATCTTCTTTTTCGGAGTTGTTCTGTGCTTCTAGGTCTTCTCCTTGGTATCCCAATCTTCCCGGATGATGAAAACCCTTTTTTTAAGTATATATACGCCCCTAGTGGACCTGGACCCTTAAAATCGTCAAATTCTACTCAAAAAAGGCTTTTTCAGCGAAATCAGCGACCAGCCGCGCCCTGAGCGGCCGCTCAGCTCTCCTGAGCGGGCGCTCAGCTCTGCTGAGCGGGCGCTCAGCTACTGACTGGGAAAAATATTCTGATGAATCTTATTTTGGCCATAACTTGAGTTCTACTCGTCAGAATTAGGCGATTCAACTGCCCACGCGAAGCTATTGAGATTCTCTACAACTTGACAATGGCCTTGGCTTCCAATTCTGATCACTTTTAATCATATTTCCTTTAAAAGCTCTTTTCTTTATTTAACTGATACCTGAAATGCATTAACACAAAAACACATCAAAATACCAACAACTTGAGTCCAAAACACCAATTTAAGCTTGTAATAAAGCATTCCAAGTGGATATAAAATCCACTTATCACACCCCCAAACTTGAATCGATGCTTGTCCTCAAGCATAAATAGACTCAAAACTACAAAATAAACCTAATGCATTCATGCAACTACGTGAATGCAACTAAATGACAATGCAATCGATCCCCTCAGAATAACCATAACCAAATGAATAAGTCAATGCCTCTAAAAATGCAATGACTTTAAACAGAGTTCAAATAAATCCCACAAACCAACTCACAAACCAGAAACGTGCGTGTGTGGATGCTTAACAGATATACTCTCGATACTAGATCAATAACCATAACTTATTTATCATCGAAACAATCAAAAGTTTATAAACAGAATAGACAATAAACGCATTATGACTCACAACACCTCCTTTCTACTAGAGTTATACAAGGATTCACACTATTATTGAACACATAACAAAGATGCTTATTTGATCGTGCAATGAATGAGGTCCCAAAAGACTTATACAATAATACCCATGTAGCGAGCGTTAGGTTAGTGGATCCCAGACTATAAAAGCCTTAGGTCACTAGGCACAAAGTCCCCTAAAACTTAATAACTCGAGTATTAAAGGGCTCACTCTTGATCAATTATGCATAAACACATACTTTTTTTCTTTTTTTTTCTTTTTTCTTTTTTTTTTCAACAATTTCTGAATGAGTGCGTTTCGCTCCATCTCATTCAACCCTAGACTACTCATAAAAATATGAGCCGGCTACTAGCCATTTGACACCTAGCCTTACAATAACTAGCAATAAAATCCAAGTTTTTCTCCAGATAAAAAGAACCAGTGTTTTTACGTCACTACGAGAATATCACAAATTCTAAATATAACCAAGTGATTAAATCTCAACAACAAACAAGTATGATCATGATCTAGATCAAAAGCAACCCTATAAGACTTTGTGAAAATATTTGTTTCTGGCATGCAAATCAATTCATTAGGACTTAAACATCCCTCTATTCGTCATCACCACACTGAACTCAACATCAACTTATCAAATATCATAGTTCATCTTAAGGGATCATGCTAAATATGCATGCAAATGCAACTATATGAAATTACATAAAAATAAACAAATATGTCCTAAATGAACAATCATACAAAAATATGAATGAACTACAACTAAACATGAAACATGAATCTATATGAATCTATATGGACACACACTACTAATCCTTACATTATCACCCCCAAACTTAAAATTTTCAATGTCCTCATTGAAGGTAATAATAAGGATTTCAGGCATACCTAGTCGTCGGAAAGATCACCCTCTTCGGGTGGAGGATCAGGTGGCCAATCAACCTCGCCACTAGTGTCTCGGAAAATAGTACCGAAAGCGTGTGTCAAATCTTCAGCAAAATGACGGTGAATGTCGTGCATGGCCTCCATATGCCTAATTACTCGCCTGTACTGCTCGTCACCAACACCAGTCCTATCAACTACCTGCTGCACATGAGAAGAACCCTCTATAGGCACTGGAGGATCCGTTCGGCTACCCTCTACATTATCAAAGATATATCCCAACCCCTTGTCAGGGGGTGCACCTAAGAATGAATAACTCAAGTGATTTGGTAGTGGGTTGAGCTCAAGTGTAGGAGCATCTTCAATAGACGACTCGAGACGATCCTGAGAAATTTTCAGCTCTGCTAACCCAAGAGAATTGAATGGCACATCCAACTTCCTCTTCCACAGAGGTGCATTCAAAACCTGAATTTGCTCTACTTTAAAGCACTCCTCTTTAGCTGTGGGTAATTTTATTTCCTTGAACACATTGAAAGTGACCTTCTGATCATTAACCTTCATCATAAGCTCTCCTTTTTGCACATCGATCATAGTTCGGCCTGTAGCCAAGAATGGTCTTCCCAAGATAATGGGAATCTTCTTATCTTCCTCGAAATCAAGAATTACAAAGTCAGTAGGGAAGAAGAGTTTATCCACCTTGACCAAGACATCCTCCACTATACCTCGTGAATAAGCGATGGAACGGTCAGCTAGTTGCAATGACATGTATGTTGGTTTCGGCTCAGGCAGACCAAGCTTCTTGAAGATAGATAAGGGCATCAGATTGATGCTAGCTCCTAAATCACATAAACACTTGTCGAACGACAAGTTTCCGATGGTGCAAGGATTAGTGAAGCTTCCAGGATCTTTAAGCTTCGGAGGCAACTTCTGTTGCAGCACAGCACTGCATTCCTCCGTTAGAGCAACGGTCTCTAAGTCATCGAGCTTCACTTTCCGAGAGAGAATACCTTTCATAAACCTCGCATAGCTAGGCATCTGTTCAAGAGCTTCAGCGAAAGGTATGTTGATATGAAGTTTCTTGAACACCTCCAGAAACTTCTCAAACTGCTTATCCAGATTTTTCTTCTGCAGCCTCTTTGGAAAAGGAGGTGGAGGATAGATCTGTTTCTCCCCTGTATTAGCCTCAGGAGGAGTGTGTTCCACAGTAGTCTTCCTTGGTTCCACCTCTACTTCCTTCTGCACATCTTCTTCAGCCACAACTGCATTTTCTGAATCTTGAGATTTTTCAGGCTCTTCGTCTTGCTGAATTTGGGGGCTTGCGACCTTTCCAGACCTTAAGGTGATGGCGTTCACATGTTCTTCAACTTCCCTCTTTCCCGGATTGGCTTCTGTATCACTAGGAAGCGTTCCTGGTGGTCGATTCAATAAGGCATTAGCAATTTGCCCTATTTGGTTCTCCAGAGTCTTGATAGAAACAGCTTGGCTTTGGCATATAAGAGCCTGGTTTTTGCACATAAGCCTTAACTCCTCCAATTCATATTTTTCATTCGAAGATAGACCTGCATCATTAGTTTGTTGTTGAAGTTGGAGTTGTTGTCTTGGTGTAAATTGTTGCTGAAAACCAGGAGGGTTAAATAGCTTATTTGCAAACTGATGGAATGGCTGTTGCATCGCATTCTGATTGTTGCTCCAGCTAAAGTTAGGATGATTCCAGTTGTTAGGATGATAAGTGTCTGGAACTGGTTGCTGCGATCTCTGAAAGTTGCTCACAAACTGAGCTGAGTCGCTAGATATAGCGCATTATTCTGTCGCATGCGGACCTGCACACAGCTCACAAACACTAATTATCTGCTTAACACCATAGTTAGCCAGAGAATCGATCTTCATAGACAACGCCTTTAGTTGAGCAGTGATAGCCGTAGCTGTATCCACTTCAAGAACTCCTGCTACCTTGCCCTGTGGATATCTCTGGGTTGGATACTGATATTCATTAGCAGCCATCAGTTCAATTAGATCATAAGCTTCCTCATAGCTCTTTGCCCATAATGCTCCGCCTGATGCTGCATCAAGCATGGGTCTGGACTGTGCTCCCAACCCATTGTAAAAACAAGTGATGATCATCCAATCAGGAATTCCATGATGAGGACACTTCCTAAGCATCTCCTTGTAGCGCTCCCAAGCTTCACTTAGCGATTCTCCCATTTGCTGTGCAAATTGAGTAATAGCATTCCTGAGTGCAGCTGTCTTCGCCATAGGGAAGAATTTAGTAAAAAACTTCTGAGCAAGATCTTCCCAAGTAGTAATTGAACCAGCTGGTAGAGAGTGTAACCAGCTCTTAGCCTTGTCCTTCAGAGAGAATGGGAACAATCTCAGCTTCACAGCATCTTCAGAAACACCGTTGAACTTGAATGTGTCGCATATTTCAATGAAATCCCTAATGTGTTTAATGGGATCTTCCGTTAGAGAACCCCCAAACTGGACTGAAGTCTGTACCCATTGAATTATGTTGGGCTTGATCTCAAAGGTATTAGATGTGATAGCTGGCCGGACAATACTAGATTGAATGTCATTGATCTTGGGTTGAGAAAAATCCATCAAGGCTTTCATTCGTGCTGCTGGATCTCCCATTGTAATGAGTACCTGAAACACAAACAAATAAACCGTGAAAGTAAAAGAATCCGAGTCAGTGAACTTTAACGACCACTGATGACAAGCACATAAACTAAAAATTAACACCGAGTCCCCGGCAGCGGCGCCAAAAACTTGTTAGGGCTAAAACACGCGCTAATATTCACGCAAGTATATGTGTTCGCAAGTAGTATAAGATATAAATCAGATTCGTTCCCACAGAGACTGGTTTAGGTTAAGTTCAATTTATGCACCTATGCAACAATGTATGGTTATCGCTCAATGCTAAGACAAATAACAAATTGGGTTTTTATTAAACTAAGAGATTATACTAAATAACATTAACTAAGAGAATTGAAGTTGAATTACTATATATGACAAACATGAGATCCTAACTTCATTAAATACTTCATTCAATAGCCTTATTGTTTTTAACCTTAGCATGTGATGGTGATGACACTAATCAGATAACACGAAACTGATAAACGCCAACTTTCGTTGCACGAGTACCATTCTACCAGACATCCACAAAAGAGATAGAAGCTGAATAGGCACCAATTATATTGAGACCCTATATGTCTATAGAATTTGACAACATAACAGTTTAAGAACAAGTTATCTATCTTGATTACATAGGGCAAGTAAAACGGTTAGAGTTACCTACGAATCATGCATACAATACATGAACCTATGCTAGCATGGCAAGTTCTAAACCTCTATATTCACTGTCGCTTCAATAGAGATTAACACGCTATCTTATATGTTAGCTACGCACATAAGACGAATAAGCACAACCATACTAGGATATCAATCAATCACCACACACCAAGATATCGAAACAATTAACTATTGAAATCCATAAGTAAATCCGCTAGAATCCCATGACAACGATTAGCCCATAATCGAACTCATCGTCACCATGGGTTCCAATGAAAGCATGGTATAAACAAGGTCTTAATAAACTAAATAATAATCAAAGTACAAATAAACGAGATCTAGGTTCAATAAGAACGAAAACGAGCATCCAAAGTTACAACTAATTCAAAGAATCACAAGTTGAAAATAAGATCTTCTTTTTCGGAGTTATTCTGTGCTTCTAGGTCTTCTCCTTGGTATCCCAATCTTCCCGGATGATGAAAACCCTTTTTTTTAAGTATATATACGCCCCTAGTGGACCTGGACCCTTAAAATCGTCAAATTCTACTCAAAAAAGGCTTTTTCAGCGAAATCAGCGACCAGCCGCGCCCTGAGCGGCCGCTCAGCTCTCCTGAGCGGGCGCTCAGCTCTCTGAGCGGGCGCTCAGCTCTGCTGAGCGGGCGCTCAGCTCTCTGAGCGGGCGCTCAGCTCTGCTGAGCGGGCGCTCAGCTACTCACTGGGAAAAATATTCTGATGAATCTTATTTTGGCCATAACTTGAGTTCTACTCGTCAGAATTAGGCGATTCAACTGCCCACGCGAAGCTATTGAGATTCTCTACAACTTGACAATGGCCTTGGCTTCCAATTCTGATCACTTTTAATCATATTTCCTTTAAAAGTTCTTTTCTTTATTTAACTGATACCTGAAATGCATTAACACAAAAACACATCAAAATACCAACTTGAGTCCAAAACACCAATTTAAGCTTGTAATAAAGCATTCCAAGTGGATATAAAATCCACTTATCAATTATGTTACCTCCTTAGGAGAATTCTATACAACATGTATGGACTCCGTATGGTTAGATATTAAGATTTCATGGAAAGTGAATTACGACAGTAGGTCACTGGTGGACCATAGTAATGCAGCAATGATTCGGCGAGTAATGAGCTGATTACAAGCATGAGAGTTGTATTGGAATGGATGTTGAGATTGAGTACCACTAATCGGGTCGTGTGGACGTATAAGTTATCTTTGATAGAAAAACTAGGTCGATTATTTACCTATTGAATATTTATTCTTTCTTATCAATAGAGAGTCATATTATTATACGAGGAAGGTTGCGGTGCAAGCATAGAATTCTAGTAACAATGATATCTAGAATGAGATCCCAGATTTGATTTTTGACATCAAGGGAGTTTCAAAGGTGATTGTGTATAAGCTCGAGGAAGAGCATGGGTCCATAGAATGATGGACGGAATAGCAAAAAAATATTTAGGCATGTGATATACGATGCTATAATACTTGATGTTGATATATATATGTATATGTTTTGTTCTCCTATGGCAAACCTCTATAGTTCAGAGGTAGATTCCAAGCCAAATATTTTATGGCAATATTTTTACGTATATACAATTCTCTTCAGTTCGTTCTTTTCTCTTCTTTTCATTTCATGTAAGCTGAGAAGAACAACCCTTCCAGAAGGGGAGGTATTGCCGAATGACTATCTATCTGTGTGATAGGAGCCTAGTAGGATACCGCATGTTGTTTAATTGCTTGTCAAGTACTAAAGGCTGGCCACCTTCTGGTACTAACTATGCGATATAACAAGTGTTCATGATCATAGTGATCTCTCAATAAATTCTTTTACTTCTATACGATGGATCAAGCTTTCAAAGATAGAAGCAGTTAGAAAGGAGTAGTATCAGTGCGGTGGTATTCCGAATCTAACGCGTTCGTGATACTAAGGCTGACGCAATTATTAAAAGGTTATAGAATGTTAACTAGCAAAAGTATAACCATTATAGTATTATGTACGGAAGATAGTAAGGACTACGAACTAGAAAATAATGGGTATTGAGAAGCAAAAGCTATAATGCTAGAAGCTATGATGAGAGTCTGTGCAATAGACTTGAGAGAAATTGGAATGATCACTTAACACGGATTGAGTTTTCTTACGATAATAGATCATATATCAGTATTGAGATATCGCCTTATGAGATCCTTGTGGGAAGACAATGTCGATCTCCCTTATGATAGGATGATGTTGCAGAGCGCAAGATGCTCAGACCAGCAGTGGTCCAAAGGACCAAGGATATAATAGATCTAATCAGAGGACGGCTGGTAGTAGCCCAAGATGGACATAAAAAGTATGTTGACACTACACCATAAATGGCCTACAGCAAAACCAAGAAAATGTTACAACAGGCCCAAAAAAGTGTTACCACATCCAGAAAAAGGCGTAAGGTAACATAAAAATTAAGTTGCTTTTTTTCGAGTTACCTTTGGCCCCTCAGGTAACAATACTTTTGCCCTGGTGTAACATTCACTTTTGTGTTACAATAGCTGTCAAAGGTAACATTAATCTATGTCTATAGTATCACAATATGTATGTTACCTTTGGACTCAGAATTTTAAAAAAAATGGGGCCCACCAATGTGGCCCACATGTACCTAGACTACTGCAACATTATAACAAGCTATTGTAACACCTTTACAAGCTATTGTACTATTTTTAACAAAAAAAAATAATTGTATAATTTTAAATAATACAGAATTCTAATACATTCAAAACTTCAAAATCTAATAACTACAACCATCATAAGTCTACCATCTAAGAAAATCACAACAAAATGAACTAATTAAACCAACTAATTTACATCCAAAACTTGACCCTACCCTTCAGAAGCCCACTCCCTACTAGTAGGGAACATGGAACAATTGACTCACAAATCTTAGGTAATGTTTACTCCAACGACATATGTTTGGATATCAACTCATTTGGCTTGGCTGATGAAGTGATAATAAACTTTCTTGGCACCTGCTTGGATGTGTTTCCTAGCACCAGGGCCATCCACCAACACTCATCCCCTGTAATTCACATAATCCAATTAGTAAAAATATTAGATTTCAAGTTACTCTATGTATTTGTATTTGACATTATTGTCTTCAATTAGAAGTTGGTGAAATTAATAACAAATTTGACCATATATAGTTCGAAAGTTATTTAAAAAAATGACATGGTATAAGTTCTGTACATTCATTCTCGACGGTTCAAGCAGGGCCATTAACAATTGCTCCTAAAATGAAAAAGTAGTTGTTAGACCATTCTGATCAGATAGAAGTCATACCTTATAGTGTATAAAATTAAGTTTTCGGTTACTCACCAAAAGGTTATGCTCTTAGTACTGATCGTGCTGCACACATTACATGCGAATGCCTTTGGGAGTTGCTCTTGCCAGAATTCCTTATCCCGACTTTAAACTTCAAAAGACCAAACTGCAAATGGATGTTCGAGTTGTGGTCAGTGTTCCTCGAGAGTTGGAAAAGACTTGAACAAGTTATTCAATCATGAAAAATATTTGTTACTAGCATATGCAGGCACAGACTCATATCTATCTGCAATGAGCAAAAATTGCAGATGGATACAGTTCTTAAATGTTTACTGCTAGAAAACTCTAGCGTTAAATCCAATTTTCCTCTAAAAAGAGAGTAACTGAAGGTGCAATGTTGTTATTATTAGTAGTAAAGATATCATACGTGATACACCTTTTCCAGATAAATCATGGTTTTTATGTCACTAATACATATCATTTGATGCTCTCTTATTTTAGTGTTCAGAATATTTTGACTTACTCTATTTATTTTTCAAATAGATGCTGGAGTGGTATGACAAAAGAGAGAATTGAATACCTTTTGAATACATTTGAATTTTAGGTTTATTAAATGTCAATGTTGTATTCCCCGAGAGTAAACACACCAACGGAATCCAGAAGAGGAAGAAAAATAATAAAAAGGAAACAAGAGTTGAAAGGACAAGACAGAACCTACAGTATGTATACTATTATAAAAAATGAAAATTTGAAATTTACAGATCATAAATAATCAGAAGTTTAATATATAATTTATCGACTTTGGCATCATTCCAGGAACATCTCCATGTTTCTGGAAGATCCATTTTCAGTAAGGCAACATGAAAAATAACTTGACAAATAAATGAGTCTTTCAACTCGGTCAATCAAATTATTATACCAGGTGAATAAGTTTCTTGCTTTCCCACTTTAATTAACATATTTTATGTTTAATTTTAATTTACAGTAACTTAAAATATAAAAAATGATAAAGTTTTAGATATTGTAATTAAATTTATGTTGTCAACGAATATGAGTAAACTCTTGTAAAAGAATTAGAGTACTAAATCATATACACAGGATGGACTAATTATATACCTTGTCCCCGACAGCAAGGATTACTAGTTGACCATCTTCTGCAGGCTTCTTATTGCTTGAAACTGGAGCTTCAAGGAAGTGACCACCCTTTAATATTATTGTCTTAACATTTTATAACAGATGTGCTATCCACAAGAGACTAATTTAATTATTTATTTTAAAAATAGATCCCCTAAAGTAAATCATGATATAAACCAAATAACTAAAAGGAAACAACATTGGAGTTATGCAACAAGCTAAGCCTCACTAATATTCGATGAGGTATCAGCATCAACTGTTGACATGTCAATATAGGCTTGCTCCATAACACCGTCTTTATCAAACACAGCCTACATTAACCACAATACTAATATCACCATATAACTAAGCAACAACAGTTACAACATATCATTATCGATAAGTCATTTATAAGTGACAGCTAAACAGGGTTAATAATAATCATAAGTAAAAAAGCAACGCCCATCTAATAATAATTCAATCATGTTAGCATATTAGGCGTTAATATAATCTGAAGAGGCTAAAGTGATTGCATTATATAGGGTGCCCTGCCTTCTGCTAGTCATTTCCATTACTTCCAATAGCTCTTGCTTTCAAAATTGCACTTACTTTTCCAGAAAATGGATATTTTTAAAATTTAATGATATTCTTTAAGGTATTAAAAATTTGAGATATTAGTGGATTATATTCATCCAACATATCTAATTTTCAGTACAAATGATAGCATAAACAAACCTGGAAACTCGAGCAGGTTGTGAAATGACAGGACTAGGATCTCTTCCGTTAGGACCAATGTTTCCTGTACAGAATGGACAGTGCCGATCCCCGATAGGAATGCCCTCCATTCCCAAACAAACTGCAAGGCCACGTATAAAATGTAAAAAGAATCTAAAATCAGACCTAAAAATTGACATTTACCCAAAGAAGAAGAATTCATGTTGATTGTAACTCAATACTGATACAATAATGACATACATGTAAAATGCATTGTGAAAGATGAACATCCAAGTTTTAGAAATTAAGTTAAGAGAGCGAAGCAAGAGAACACAAAACATAAGGGTAAAAATGTGTGAGTATGGAAGATGCAAAATCAACTACACGACTAATATAAATATTTCAAGAGTTACTTTGCCGTCAGTTCCAGGATACAGACATTGTTGCCATCAGTAAGATCCAAGAGAAAGTGCGGTTCGATAAAGTAACCTTAAAGCCGTGTCGGAGATGATACATGTATAACATATACGAAACATAAGTTCACGGAGAGATAGAGAGAGAGAGAGAGGTAATACATACATTAGAAGTTTGCATATATACATACACACGAATCATAAAACATATACACACGAATAGAAGAGAAGTAGTACCCTAAAGTAGAAGCGCAAACTGAGGCCAAGCTGATTCGACCCAAAAGCTAATTCGACCCCAAATTAGCACTGAAACACAGAGAAAAAACCAAATTAGTACCGGAGCAAACAGAGTTTAAATAAAAAGAACCAAAAAACAAAAACCCCCAACTCAAACATAAAACCTTAGGTTTGTTTGAAGCTGAAATCAGCTCAAGCAGTCCCCATTTTCATCGATTTGTGAAAATTTATTTCTTAATTGAATTAAATCGACTTTAGTTTACCGTTCAATAAAAAGGGAGCTGAGAGAGAGTGAGAACTGGAGAGAGCTTTGAGTGAGGTGGAGAGAAATGTTCATAGAAGGGAGAGACTTTAATTTTGCAGAGAGAGTGGTTTGACTCGTCTCAAATTTTAACCCGCCCTGTCCAACAAAAATTGCCCGCTTGTTCAAAAGTTTAGCCCGCATGAACCATTAGGAAAATTTGCTAATTTTACTTTTTTTTTAATATTTTTTTTATAAAATTTTAATTGTAAATAGTATCAGTTATTTACAACAATTTATAAATTTAAGCAATAAATTTTATTTTATCAAAATTAACTAATTTTAAAATCAAATATAATGATTTTTTAATTATTTTTGTTTTAAAATTTATTTATAATATATTTATAACTGATAATAACTTTAATATTTAAAATAAATATAGAATTCTTGGCAAAACAAAATATAGGATTATTCTATTATATTGAACGAAATTATATTTTAATATTATTGCTTTATTATATTATCAAAAATGATTAATTTTGAAGTCAAACAATTATATATTTAATTATTTGTAAATTGATAATATTTTGTCCATTAATACCCTATTGTAACATAAGTTTTCATATGTTACTGTATGTAACACTTTGTAGCTGTAGTAACATGTTGCAAAAGCTATGGTAACATTAGAATTCCAGTGTTGCGATAGATTGAGATGAGCATATCTAATGTAACATAACTTTGTAACACGCACAATCAAACCATTGCGATAGGCCATTTATGGCGTAGTGATTTGACACGAAAGGACAAAGAATAGGAAATAAGGGACCTAGTAATGTTAAAGGTATCCCTTGAAAATGATTGATGAGGTTCAAAAAGAAAGGAAAGTTAAGCCTACGAATTGTTGGACCCTTTGATGTATTAAGACGTATTGGGAAGTTAGCATATGAGCTAGCCCTACCCCCCGAACATGTAGCAAGTTCATAACGTGTTCCACGTATCAATGTTAAGGAAGTGTAATTCGGATGCCAGACAAATAGGGGCATATGAGCGCATAGACATGCAACTAGACGTAACCTACATGGAGCAACCAGGAAGGGTTATAGATCAAAAATGGACAAATGCTTAGGAGAAGAGTTATCAAACTAGTCGGAGTTTGATGGTAGAACCACAATATGGGAAAATTATGTAAGAGTTAAAAAGTGCAATGCTAAGAAAGTATCCCTACTCATTTGTATCTGATTCCGGAACGGAATCCTTTTAAGGAGGGGAGACTGTAATAACCCCAATTTTTGGAATTTTTGAAACCCTTATGAATAGTGTTTTGCTGATTATGCTGAATAAGAAAACTTTTCATGCCACACTATGTAGGGGTTCTTTTATTGATCTTCTGGGATATTATTAGTACTCTATGTGGTATATAAGTGTATGTAAAGATCGTCAGAATCCAAATCCGAACACTTTGATTTTCCCGAAAATCCACCAGATACTGAAAGAATTGAGTATAAGGTAACATGATTAAAAGGATTAAAATTTAAGGATTATAAGAGAGGATCATAAAAGGAATATAATGTATTGAGAAAGGTTAAGGGAACCCAAGTAATAAGATCCCGGGTATGATCCCTCAAACGATAAACGAAAACGAAAGTTAAGCGAACCGTATAACAGATCAGCGGTCATTAGCCAAGTAATTAGAAGCTAATCAAAGAGGTTAGTGAGGATGATGTCATCAAACCAATAAGAAGAGGACAATCATGGGAAGATGACATAGGATTGATGACCTAAGCATGACCAAAGAGAAGTGTGTTGTTGGTTGATTAAGAACCACACAAAAATCACCATGGTTAAAAGGTAAATAATTAAAACAAAAGCCAAAAACAACCAACCAACAAATCATTTCACCAAAACACAAGTTGACTTCACTTTTCTTCAAGAAAAGCTCACGGCCTCTTTTCCATTTCAAGAAGAAAAAAACCAAAATCCAAGTTCCAAGCTTCATTAATTAGTGAGGTAATTATCTAAGACTCCTTATGCTTAGATATAGCTATCCTATAAGTTTAAGCTTCAAATTCCTTCACAATCTCTTCCTAAAATTCATGGAAGAAGAGGGTGAATAGTGTTTTTCAAGAACTAAAAATTTTGTTCTTGAGTTTTTGTTTAGATTAAGCTTGGGTAAGGACTTTCAAGGGTGATTCCAAGCTAATTAGTTACTCCTACTCACAAGGAAGGTATAATCTCTTAACCTAGATTTGTTATTGAATATTAAGAGCTTATTATGAGTAGTATAGTTCATGAGAAGCATGGTGTTTGAATATGTAGAGATTAGTTGGTTTTGTGATGTTTTTGGAGTTGTAAATCTTGGTTATTAGTTAAGGAACTTAAGAATAGTTTTAGTTCATGTTTGAGATTAATATAAATTGGAAAACTTGAGGTGTTGGGGCTGTTGTAGTGATGTATGGATGGAGTTTGGTTGTATGGTTGAATTGTGGTTGATTTGGAGTAGAATAAAAATTGGTAATCACGTAAACATAGTCGTCGTAATGTCCGATTTACTTTAGACTGTTTTTATTCTTAACATCAGGACCCGAGAACTCACTGTTAGGTTTAGACCATTGCCATGATTAGATAGTTCATGTTTCGAGCTTTGTTTTGATATGTGGTTCGTTTGAATCCGATATACGGTTTAGGAGAAACGACCGTTTTAAGTAACGGCATTTCGTGAACGAACCATTACCACTCGCCTTAATTTGAAACATTGGTTAAAGACCTTAAAGGACTAATTGGAGTATAAAACATTTATGTGAAGTGTATTATGCAGTTGGTAAGGCACTCGCGAAAGAATCGCCTTAAAAATCTTAATGGTTAATTTATTAAAAATGGTGAAGCCGAGGGTACTCGAGCGACTTAAGTGAATCGTTAAGCACAAAAGCGAACGTTAGGGTCTAATTGGTTAAAGTATAGATTCATAAGCGACTTTGGTTTAATTCCAACTTATATGTTGTTTATAGGTTACCAGACTCGTCCCAAGCCTTTTATCACCCCCAGTCGCTCAGGCAAGTTTTCTACCCGTTATACTGTTATTGTGATGTATATATGTACATGCATTATCCTTTGATAGATGCATGATTGTTATTAGCAAACCCTGCGATATATTGGAGCATGCTGATACGGTATATATGCATGTCTGTTTCATAATCTTGTTATCTCTTTGTTGATTCAAATGCTTAAAAGTTACATAATACCTATGCTAGAGATAAGCAGTGGTTGCGTATACCCTTAGTATAGGGGACCCAAAGGTGAACATTTTCTAAAACCGGGAGTCGATGTTCCCGAGTATATTATATATATTTATATATATATAGATATAGTTTTCAAAACTATTAATCGAATAAGGTCTATTCGATAACTTTATTTTTATTAATAAATATTATTTTGAATATTCATTCGAGGACTTATGACTCCGTTTATTTTATTTAATGAATATTATTTTTTGAATATTAATTCGAGGACTTATGACTCCGCTTATTTACTAAATAATATTCTTTATTTTATTAAAGAATAATGTTTCGATAATCAAACTTAGTTTTGATTATTCAAATAAAGATCATACTTTCGTATAAGTATATCTTTCGTTATTTATTATTCATTTCAAGTATGAGTTTTAAAACTCCTACCTCGATTATTTTTATAAGGATTATCCTTGTGGGAATATTATTTAAATAATAATATTCAGATATTTTCTAATATATCAGGACTGATTTATTTTATTAAATCAGCATTACTCCAAACATTCTTAAAAATGTTTTCGAGTCTTCAAAATGATTTTAAAAGTTAGAGCGGATCCCAAAACTCATTTTCAAATTTAAGATCTTCCTTTCGAAGGGGATTTAAATACTCGCTCAAAAAAGCTGAGGGATCTGGCTCCGTGATGTATTCTTATATTCGCAACAAGGTTGTTATTTTGATAAAAGAGTTTTTGATTACTTACCCAACACTCGGGAAGTAAAATTCTTGGAATAAGTTAATCCATTAACAGGCATCGCCTGGGAAATATCGGTGAGTTTTTCTTTCCAACTAGATGCGACTTCTTGGTGGAGTCGTATCAACAAGTTCCTACTTGGGGAAAGGGGAGACGAGCTTTACGTTTCAGAGTCATGGATTTCATTTGAACTAGGAGTGGCGTAAGTGGTCGAGTGGCGCCGGCCCAACCTTATTATATTGGCCCAAATGGCCTGGAAGTTCCGCTAAGACGGTCCATTCCTTAGGAGTCCAGTGTTCGGTTGACAAGTCAATCCGACAGGTTCTCCTCTACATGTAGAAAATGGTGGGGTTGTACTACTGCGACTGATCATCGTAAGTGGTCTTCCTGGCGCGACAAACTCCCATAATGAGTTCATCATCCAGTTTGGATATTTCTGCAACACTACCCGGAGCATTCGATTGAAAGGCTACGGATGGGTGATTGCTGAGGCATTGACAGGGTCAAACGGTTATAATGATGTTTCCCTCAAATGAAGTATCTCGTAACTTCATTTCTTTTAAACAACATTTCAAGGATTGAATCTATTCAAGTCTTATCTTGTAGTCTCATCTATGTGATGAACTTTCGTAACTGTTTATACCTTGAACGGTGGTGGTTCAAGTAGTATTCGGAATATATATAAGTATATTGGAGTATCTTGTAACTTTATCTTTTCAACTTATATCCAGTTAATGATTATCTTATGAATGACAAAGATTTTCAGAAAAACGTTGAGACAAGGTTAGATATATGAGATCACCTTGCAATGATATTTTTATACAGTTATAAACTGGAACTCTGTGTATATTATACATGTCAGATGATTTCAAAGATTGTGAAAAGTATATATGTATATATATACTGAATATTTTATGACTTGGTCACGTTAAGATATCAACTTGGTTCATTTCTTCTTGACCAAGACTTTCATGAGTACTATGATAATGCTCATATATTGTTAATTATTATACATATTATTTCGGTGGGCTTGTTGCTCACCCTTGCTTTCTTCTTTCATCACACAACAACAGATAGAAAAGATGAACAGGACCAAGCTTCCAATTCGCAAGCGGTTAGGAAATGTTCCGCAGTTTTCTGGAAGTGTTGATGCCGTCGTAGCTGAGGTAGGAACTACCAGTAGGCTAGGCTTTCAACTATTGATGAACCAGACTTATGTATATTATGAATTGTAATAATGGTAAAGAATATGTAAATTATTCAGAAACCCTTTTGAGGTGAAATGGTTTATAATTGTGGAATAAAATGACTTGTGTTATTTTTGGGTATTCATCTCTGAGACTATAACTTGTGGTGTGTGTTTATATTCTGGGGTCACAGTACGCAGTAGTTGGTTGATTATTAAGATTAAGTATTATTAAGGGAATTGGAACTCGTGACAACCTGGATCCCCGACCCCGGATTTGGGGGTGTTACTATATGTTTTATGTAGAGCAAGTACATTAGAATAGAAGATATAGAAAGATAATTGTATCTCATTTCATTAGCTAAATGAACTATTTATATTAGTTGGTTTACAAAACTTACTAAGTAAGTTATCTAAATCTTTTTCATCAAGTATTACTCCCTCTATTCCATTAAATTCTATACATTAATTTTTGGCACGCTTTTTAATGCTCATTTAAAGCATATCTCCATTATATTTTTTTCAATCTTTTTTTTCTGAATAAAAGGTTTATGTTTAAACTTTTATTAAAAAAAAATTAAAAAAATATTATGAAACTGTACTTTATAGAAGCCTCAAAATACGTGTAAATAATGAACGTATAGAACCGAGTGGGACGGAGGTAGTACAAAACTTCCTCGATAAGCTTTAAAAGTCTTCCTCGGTAAGATTTGAGAGACTTCCTCGATACGCTTTGACAATCACTTTATATTTATTCAAATATTTTAACACCCCCCTTATTGTCAAATGCGAGTTATTACAAAGATTGTCTGCCTCGTTAAACCTTGCAAGGAAAAACCCAGTGGGATAAAAACTTTGACGAAGGAAGAAGAGTACAGCCTCCCCTTGAATAAAATGTCTCACATTTTGACATTTTGATGTGGCAATCTTTTTAACATCCGCATACCCATATTATTTCTCAGCTTCTCAAATGTTGATGTAGGTAGTGACTTCGTAAGTATATCCGCCAGATTATCGCATGAGCGAACTTGTTGAACATCAATATCACCATTTTCTTGAAGTTCATGAGTGTAGAAGATTTTTGGCAATATGTGTTTTGTTCGATCCCCTTTAATATATCCTTCCTTAAGTTGTTTGATGCATGCCGAGTTATCCTCGAATAAAACTGTAGGACTATCTAAAATACTTGATAATCCACATGATTTTCGAATATGTTGAATGACCGACCTTAGCCAAATACATTCTCTGCTTGCTTCATGAATTGCTAGTAACTCTGTGTGGTTTGATGAAGTTACAGCCATAGTCTGTTTTGTAGATTTTCAAGAGATAGTAGTATAACAATATATAAATAGGTAACCTGTTTGTGATCGCCCAAAGTGAGGATCTGACATGTATCCAACATCTGCATATCCAACTAGCCGTGATCTTGAATTGTTTGGGAAAAATAGTCCAAGATCGATAGTCCCTCAAAGATTTCTGAATATATATTTTATTCCATCCCAATGCCTTTTAGTAGGGTCAGAACTAAATCTTGCCAACAGGTTCACTGCAAATGCAATATCAGGCCGTGTGTTGTTTACAAGATACATGAGAGCGGCATTACACTGAGATATGGAACTTCAGGTCCAAGAGCCTCTTCATCTTGTTTTCTAGGACGGAAATGATCCTTTTCAACCTCAAGTGATCGAACAACCATTGGTGTGGTTAGTGGATGAGCTTTGTTCATGTAGAACCGATCAAGAATCTTTTTAGTGTAGTTTGATTGATGAACAAATATTCCTGAAGATAAGTGCTCCACCTGTATACCTAAACAAAATCTTGTCCTTCCAAGATCTTTCATTTCAAACTCATTTTTCAAATAGTTAGCAGCATTAGTAATATCTTCAGTAGTACCGATAATATTCAAATCATCCACATATACATCAATAATAACAAAACCAGTTGATGATCGTTTAATAAAAATACAAGGACATACTTGATTATTAACATATCCATCATTCAATAAGTATTCACTAAGCCTGTTGTACCACATACGACCAGATTGTTTCAAACCATACAATGATCGTTATAATTTAACAAAATATAAATATCGAGGCTTAGTGTCCTCAATATTTAATCCTTCAGGAATTTTCATATAAATATCACTATCAAGTGATCTATATAGGTATGCTGTCACAACGTCCATCAAACGTATTTCCAGTTTTTCCATACAAGCCATACCCATAAGAAAATGAAAAGTAACTCCATTCATCACAGGAGAGTATATTTCCTGGTAATCAAAACCAGGTCTTTGAGAGAATCCTTGGGATACTAGCCGGGCCTTATATCTAACAATTTCATTTCTCTCATTTCGTTTTCGGACAAACATCCATCTATTCCCGACAGGGACTACACCAGCTGGTGTTTGGACTGCAGGTCCAAATACATTTCTCTTGCACAAGGATTGCAATTCTCCTTGAATCGTAATTTTCCATTTTGGCCAATCATCTCGGTGTCGACACTCTTCCACACTTTGTGGTTCAGGATCGGAGTTCATAATAATATCATATGCCACGGAAAAAGCATATACATCATTAACCTCGGTACTCCCACGATCCAGTAATTTCGTATTATAAACATAATTCATTGAGATCTCATAGTTTTCAGGTACCTTTGCTTCTGTGGAAGCATTTGCCACTTCTGGGGCATATGCCACTTCAGGGGCAACATTCTCTTCTAGAGGCAATCCCACGTCTGGGAGCTTTGTTACAGCCACTTCAGGGGCTTGGACCTCTTCAGGAGGCGATACCACTTATGGGGTATTTTCTGAAACTTTTGCCACTTCTGGGGAAATTCCAATCAATTTCCATTTTCGTGGTACAATATCTTTTGCACCAATAGGTCTACCACGCTTCTTGCGTGGCTTTGAATCACCAATCAATTCTTCAGGAATTGATTTCTCAGTAGGGATTTCAACTCGTGCCGGAGCATTAACAGCAGGTATATGTGATGTAACAACCCAAATTCGGGGTCAAGATTTGATGTCACGAAACAATCTTTACATAAAATAAAATAATATTCAATTAACCCCTTGAAGCCGAATCATTTATAGGTTATGGTATCAAACAAGAATCTAACCTTCTACAATTCACAACAACTACCATACCAGTGTAAATACCATTATGCTAGTGCTCTTGTCTCATTTTTCTAACATCTTCATCTTCTCGCAGCGAAGATCTCTCTAACTTCTGCTGTCTATCAAAAGCTATTCAATTTTATCATTATCTGCTTCGGGAAGAAATAAGAATTACAAAGCAAGAGTGAGCCAAAAATGCCCAGAAAGTATATAATTTGAGTTTCAAATATTAATAACAAAGGAAAATTTCCGGACAAAAGCTTTAAAAAAATTTAAACGATTCTATTTATTTGAGTGAGTTGAGCGAATGCACATTGGCTGTCACCAGCCTTTAATTATAAATCCAAAAGTGACAAGCGATTCCCAGATTCATCTCTTGAATCAGGGTTTTATCCGGTTTTGTCCGGTTTTGGAATCATAAAAGTTTCGAGAGAGAATGCTGTTTATGGGGATCAACAACAAATTAGACTGGATACTAGTTCACACTTATACCATGCTGATCAGTCAGGATACAGTGTAGATCTATACCCAACCGTATAGATCCATTCAGGCACCTAGGCTCTATCGCCCAAGGGTCCGGTCCATCCCCGACCAATAAGATCCAGCTCATCACTGGCCCTTATAGTAAACATCCAGCCTGTAGAGTGTTTTGATGTCAAATCATTTTGATTTCAAAACATCCCAATTCAGGGTTCGCAAATATCCCGAAAGAATGGGTATTTGCTCAAGAGAGCAATCGATAATATAGGAACAATAATGAAAGAAACTTGCATAATAAGAGTAATTGCAGTGAAATATAAAACAGTTAACTATTCTGAACTTAGAATAGGAATGAAGAAACATTTGAGGTAGTTTAAAAGAAAGTTCAGGAATACTTCCCTCGATAAGCTTTAACCACTATTATCGGTTGACTTTTGGATTGCCTTGAACATTTGTCTTTATTGTCAGACCACTATCCTATTCCGGCTACGATCCTAATGCTCAGGTCCTTCGATTGGAACTTTACTGAGCTCAAAGTATAACCACTATATCACTCTTAGTCCGACGTCACTCCTCGGGTCTTCCGACTAGGACCTACAGGGTTGAAATATTCAGATAATCATTTCGCTTAACATAACATCACTATCCTATTTTACCCATACGATTTCGTAACCCAACTCATATTTATATGTATTATTGAAATATTCATAGCAATTATGGTTCACATCTTTGAAACTCGGTTTGGTGTTTATTTTTAGAAAGTACGTATTTTCGTTGTTTTGAAAATAGTAGGGTGATTATAAAATATTTTGTCACATCACATACCTAAATTCCTATAATATAACTACATATTGTCGTTCGACGTCTCCGATAATTATAGGTTATGTTCCCATATTTTTGGAATTAATTTCCCGAAAATCGGGCAGCGTCTCTTTTATTTATCGGCCTACCCATCGAGTCAATCGACGTCAAAACACAACAATAATCGCAATGCAATCCAATCCATAATTATACCCAACCGTATACTTCCATTCAGGTACCTAGGCTCTATTGCCCAAGGGTCCGGTCCATCCCCGACCCATAGGATCCAGCTCATCACTGGCCCTTACAGTAAACATCCAGCCCGTAGAGTGTTTTGATGTCAAAACATTTTGATTTCAAAACATCCCAATTCAGGGTTCGCAAATAACCCGAAAGAATGGGTATTTGCTCAAGAGAGCAATCGATAATATAGAAACAATAATGAAAGGAACTTGCATAATAAGAGTAATTGCAGCGAAATATAAAACAGTTAACCATTCTGAACTTAGAATAGGAACGAAGAAACATTTGAAGTATTTTAAAAGAAAGTTCAGGAATACTTGCCTCGATAAGCTTTAACCACTATTATCGGTTGACTTTTGGATTGCCTTGAACATTTGTCTTTATCGTCAGACTACTATCCTATTTAACGCTCAGGTCCTTCGATTGGAACTTTACTGAGTTCAAAGTCTAACCACTATATCACTCTTAGTCCGACGTCATTCCTCGGGTCTTCCGACTAGGACCTACAGGGTTGAAATACCCTAATTCAGATAATCGTATCGCTTAACCTAACATCATTATCCTATTCTACCCATACGATTTCATAACCCAACTCATATTTATATGTATTATTGAAATATACATAGCAATTATGGTTCACATCTTCGAAACTCGGTTCGGTGTTTGTTTTCGGAAAGTACGTATATTCGTTATTTAGAAAATAGTAGGATGATTATAAAATATTTTGGCACAGCACATAACTAAATTCGTATAATATAATTACATATTGTCATTCGACATCTCCGATAATTATAGGTTACATTCCCGTATTTTCGGAATTAATTTCCTGAAAATCGGGAGCGTCTCCTTTATTTATCGGCCTACCCGTCAGTCAATCGACATCAAAACACAACAATAATCAAAATACAATCCAATCCACAATCCAATTTACCAATCCCATCCACCAACACAATTCACTTTATTAATTATTATTATTCATTTTTGTTTTAAAATTTATTTTACACTAATTTTATTTTTTTATGATTTAGGACTCAGATTAAAATCATCATCATCCACCGTCGGCTTGCCGAGGCTCATCGCCGATGACGGTAAAATTCGCGGGTTCCCGTTTATTCCAAGCTTCCAATTGCGAATCCCACCGATTAAATTGATATTTTCTCGCACATAAATATTTATTTCATAAGTTAATCAATTAAATAATAATAATTTCTTTTTCTACAAGAAAATTAAAATAAACCAATTAATCTGAATTATCTGAATCAAGGCAACATATTTAATTACAGGACACACACGCAACAAGCGGACGGAAAACGACCGAAATAAACATGAATTAAACAGCAAGATCAAGACAGGAAGCACTGAAGGGGAAAACAAAACTACAACTGTTAAATATATTTTAGATGTCATGTCTAATATGTTTCATGTTTAGTTTTCAGATCTTAACAAACAGGAAATATCAGTACTTACTGGAATCAGTACTTACTGGAAGTCAGAACTTAAGGATATCAAAACTTAGATTATGAGAAGATAAATATCAGAAGATGGATATCAGAACTTAAGTACGAGAGGACTAACAGTTAAGGAAGGAAGCTGATTTACAGGAAAGAAGATCGAGACTAATACAAAAGAAGATATGCATGGAAAGAGTTAGAGGACTGAAAGAATTGTATAAGATATCTGATTGATATATTTTAGGAGACAGAATTATATTCCATATCAATTAGAACTTATCTTGTAACTGTGTACTATATAAACACAGACATAGGTTTACACTATATGTGTTATCATTATCGAGAAGATCATATATTGTAACCTAGTAGCTCTCGTGATATTTGTTCATCACTGAGAGATAACAGTTCCATTGTAACAGAGTTTATTATATCGAATATATCTTTTTACTGTAACTTGTGTTCGACATCGATTTGATTGTATTCTACAGTGTTGTGTGACCTAACAAGTGGTATCAGGGCCTATCTGTTAACACACATACATTAAAGATCCAAACAATCATGTCTAAAGAAGCAGAAAATCCAACCAAGCCCACCAAAACTGAAGAAACTAAAAACACTCAAATCCACGATTGATATGAGAGTATTAGGGTTCCCATATTGAGACCTTCTGAGTATCCCATATGGAAAGTGAAGATGGCTATGTTTTTGGAAGCTACTGATCCAGAATACCTTGACAGAATTAATGAAGGACCGCATAAGCCAACCAAGCTCTCTGTTGTAGTTGCAGATCAACCAGCAAAGAGCATACCAAAGGAGAAAAGTGAGTATACAGCTGAAGATATCTCATCCATTGGCAGGATGCAAAGGTAAGGCATTTGCTACATAGTCCCATTAATAATGTCATGTCAAACAGGGTAATTCATTGCAAGACTGCAAAGGAGATATGGGATGCTTTGGAGACAAGATGCCAGGGAACTGATGCAATCAAGAAGAACATGAGGACTACACTCACTCAAGAGTATGATTACTTTGACTCAAAAGCTGATGAGTCATTAACTGACTTATATGACAAGTTTGTCAAACTCTTGAATGATCTGTCACTGGTGGACAAGGAATATGGTCTTGAAGATTCAAATCTAAAATTCCTTTTAGCTCTTCCTGAAAGTTGGGATTTGAAGTCTACTACTATAAGAGACAACTATGCTCTTGATGAAACTACTCTTGATGAAATTTATGGTATGCTCAAGACTTATGAACTTGAGATGGATCAAAAAAGCAAGAGATATGGGATAAAGTCAAGGACAGTTGCTCTTAAGGCTGAGGAGGAATTCCCCAAAGTGGCTGTCTTAAAGAAAGGCAAAGGAAAAGCTCTCATCACAAAGTCTGATTTAGAATCATCAAGTTCTGATGATGATGATTCAGAAACTGAAAGTTTACCTGAAATAGATGTTGATAAAGAGATGATGAAATTGTGTGCTCTTATGGTGAAGGGTATCACAAAGATAGCCTACAGGAAATTCAGAAGGGGAAAGAAGTTTTTCAAGAAAGGTGGAAGTACTGATAAGAAAGGGTTTTGAAAGTATGAAGGCAAAAGTGCAAAGTCTGACAGAAGGGACAACTCAAAGGTCAAATGCTACAACTGTGGTGAGAAAGGCCACATATCTCCTGACTGCAAGAAAGGAAAGAGTGACAAAGGCAAGGCACTTGTCACAAAAAAGAAAAGCTGGACAAACTCTTCAGATTCTGAAGATGAGGTGAATTATGCTTTAATGGAAAATGCTGATGGCAGCCCTGAAACTGCATTTAATCTAACTGATCATGTTAGACAGCTGGATAAGTTGTTCAAAGATTCAGTTAAAATTATAAGAAGTGATAATGGCACTGAGTTCAAGAATTCAATCATGGAAGAGTTCTGCAAAGAGCATGGAATTAAACAGGAATTTTCTGCACTTGGAACTCCACAGAAAAATGGAGTTGTAGAAAGAAAGAATAGAACTCTCATTGAAGCTGCATGAACTATGCTTGATGAAGCAAAGCTGCCAACCTACTTTTGGGCTGAAGCTGTGCAGACTGCTTGTTTTACACAGAATGCAACACTCATAAACAAGCAAGGAAAAACACCATATGAGATGGTGAAGAAAAAGAAGCCAAATCTGAAATACTTTCATGTATTTGGTTGCAAGTGTTTTATTCTTTAGACTCATCCTGAGCAGCTGTCAAAATTTGATTTAAAAGCTGATGAAAGATTTTTGTTGGATATCCACTTTCCAGAAAAGCCTTCAGAGTCTACTATTTAAGAACAAGGGTTGTCATGGAATCTATCAATGTATCTTTTGATGATAAAAAGATTACTGGACTTGAAGATTTCAATGATCTCGATCAGCTGAGATTTGAAGATGAAGACTTAAATTCTGATTCTGTAAATTCTGATGACTTAAACTCTGATCCTGTAAGTACTGATGTCATTGAATCAGTGGTAACAACTCCAAAAGAAAATGCACCTGTCCAGGGGGAGCAAGCTGGAAATCCTACCACATCTCAAAACTCTCAAGAAGCATCAGAACCAGTCAGTAGCTCTTCAAGTTCTGATTCATCTAGCTCTGATGAGCCAAATTCTGATAAATCTGGAAGCTCTGATACTTTAAATCCTGAAGGATCCAAGTCAAATTCTGAAGTCTCAGAGAGCATAACTACAGGGGGAGCATCAGAAAATACTGATGGAGACAGCATGGATCATGGGGGAGGATCCAGTTCTAGAAGTCAACTTTAATCTGCAAGGAAGTGGACCAAATCACATACACCTGACTTAATTATTGGAGATCCTGAAGCAGGTGTCAGAACTAGAACTTCAACATCAAATGAATGTCTCTATCACTCTTTTCTATCTCAGACTGAACCAAAGAAAGTGGCAGAAGCTCTTCAAGATGCTGATTGGGTGCAAACAATGTAGGAAGAGTTAAATGAATTTGGAAGAAATAAAGTCTGGACCCTAGTGCCAAGACCAAAGAACAGATCAGTTGTTAGCACAAAATGGGTGTTCAGAAATAAAACTGACAGTGATGGCATAATTACAAGAAATAAAGCAAGGCTGGTTGCTAAAGGCTACTCTCAATATGAGGGTATTGATTATGATGAAACATTTGTACCAGTTGCTAGATTAGAAGCCATAAGAATCTTTTTGGCTTATGCTGCTCACAAAAAGTTTAAAGCCTTTCAAATGAATGTGAAAAGTGTTATTCTTAATGGAGAATTGGAAGAAGAGGTCTATGTTGAACAACCTCCAGGCTTTGTAGATTCAAAATTTCCAAATCATGTCTACATGCTTGACAAAGCACTTTATGGCCTTAAGCAAGCTCCTAGAGCATGGTATGAGAATTTAGCTCAATTCCTTCTGGAAAGTAGATTTCACGGAGGTACAATTGATAAAACACTGTTCTACCTCAACCATGGAAATGACTTACTTTTGGTACAGATATATGTTGATGATATCATATTTGGTTCTACAAATGCCAAACTCTGTGAGAGGTTTGCAAAGCTAATGCAGTCAAGATACCAAATGAGTATGATGGGAGAACTTAGTTATTTTATGGGCCTTCAAGTCGAGCAAAATGTAGAAGGTACTTTTATCTGTCAATCCAAGTACACTAGAAATTTACTGAAGAAATTTGGAATGCAAGATTATTCAAATACATCCACTCCCATGGCCACTGCAACCAAGTTAGATAAAGATACTGGCTCACCAGTAAATATTACTAACTATAGAGGTATGATTGGTTCATTACTCTATTTAACTGCAAGTAGACCTGATATCATGTATGCTACCTTTCTTTGTGCAAGATTTCAGGCTGATCCAAGAGAACCTCACTTAATAGCTGTGAATAGAATTTTCAAGTACCTTAAGTGTACAACTGATCTAGGATTGTGGTATCTTAGAGAATCAGATTTTAAGCTAATAGGTTACTCAGATGCAGATTTTGGAGGATGCAAAATAGACAGGAAAAACACTAGTGGAAGCTGCCAATTTCTTAGAGGCAGACTGGTTTCTTGGTATAACAAGAAACAGAAATCAATTTCCACATCAACTGCAGAAGCAGAATATATAGCTGCAGGAAGCTGTTATGCACAGATTCTTTGAATGAAGAATCAGTGACTGGATTATGGGTTAGAATTTTCTAAAATCCCTATTTACTGTGATAATCAAAGTGCTATTGCTATGACAGGTAATCCAGTTCAACACTCAATGATAAAGCACATAAGCATTTGGTACCATATCATAAGGGAACATGTGATGGAATGTACAGTTGAATTGTATCTTGTTCCAAAAAATCAACAACTAGCAGATATCTTCACAAAACCACTATGTGAAGCTACCTTTAGAAGACTGGTAAATGAACTTGGAATGGTTTCAGGTTCTTTCTCTAAATCTGCTTAGTTTTTATTCTCATGCATCAGACTTTATGATCAGTATTTACAGATTGTCTTATCTTCATGAAATCTGTTCTTTAATTGAAATTCATTAAATGCTGATTGTTATCTGATGTGGATCTTTAAACTATGATAGTGTTTTGAATGTTCTGTGACTATTCAATCTAATGAGGATAACCGTGCTAGATGCTGACCTAGTAGTCTTTAACATACTAGAAATCCCATGTGTGAATTAGTTATTTATGTGGAAACTCATTAACACAAGCAAATTCTGATTTTGAGCTTAGTCAAGTTTACTTTGTGTATCTTATTACTAAGTCACAAACTAGATCCTTGCTTCTTATCTTTCAAATTCTGATGTCAATAAATCTTAAGGATGAACTAAATGCTGATAAGCCTCACTTATCAAAAAAAGAAAAGAAAAGAAAAAAAGCCAGGTACTCCTTTGAGATCTAGAGTAAATATGTGGAAGGGAAGACCCAAGTGCATTGCTGGTATTAAGTAATATGCATTAGAAAAGCAAATAAATTTTCTTGGTGACTTTTCACATTCTCTGATTACTGGAGAAATACTATGACAACATCATAAATTCTGATAAGCAGTCGTGACTCACTTACACTGAGAAGCCACTGTAAAAAGGAATTCTAAAATATGCATAAAATGAGCACAAACAGTTGAGGTGGACTCTTGCATAAATTTGTTCTATAGTAGACTTCATGATTGATGACAGATTTTAAGCAATTTTCTTAGTTATGCCTTATTTCTAAGATGTATTGAAGTTTATCAGTCTTTAATCTTTATCTGATATTCTGCTGAATGCACACACTTTCACTCCATATGAATGATGAAAATTACTGTGGTGATTAAGTTGTTTTTGATAAACAGTTAAGTGTCATTTGCATAAATTCTGAGGACAAGTTATGATGGAAGTTATGATGATTAAATTCTGAAGAAATTAAGTCAGTATTTGTATGAAGAATCACAGAAAAAGATAATCACTTTTTGAGTACAGAAGCCATATTCTGATGACTGTTAAAATCTGATATAAGTTCTAGTTCTGATATTAAATCCTGATACAATCTCTGATGCTTACGTGTCATTATTCTTTACTTGACTTATTTATGGTAAAAACTGAAACAGTTATATTTAAATCGGAATATATTTGTGTAAGATAAAAATAGTCATAATTATTAAGGGTTAGTGGTATACGTGTTTGTCTTGAAAAACTGCATGTGCACAGTGATTATTGTTTATTTCTCGTGCCCATTAACTCCTGCTTTAACTTTTTACTGACTGTTATTATTACACATCGGTCTAGGGAGACGAGGCATCATTATTTTTTACTCTTAATCGTTAAACAGTCCTCGTGTCCCTTGGTATTCCTTTGGCTATTTAAATCGACAATTCATCTCAGCCAAATCATCTTCCATTTTCTCTCAAACTCACTCTCTCTTTTAATTCTCATCATTTTTCTTCTTCATAAACAAAAATGGTTCTTTTCAACTTGTTCATGAACTTGATTCACCATAAAAATGGATTTTGGTTCAACTGGAGTAGCTTTCTTTCATAACAGCTTCTTCTTATCAGCAATTGTCATCTTTTCCAAATTAACTTGATCAGAATTTGTTGTTTCTTCTATAACTTGATGTTCTTCATTCTGAACAACTTGAGCAGTGTCAGAGGTTGTTTTAGATTCTTAAATTATCTTTCTTCTCCTCAGAATTTAAATAGTTTCATCTTCTGTCAAATCATCAACATGCATTGTAGTTTGATAGACTGGAACAGAAGAACTTATCTTTTTCTCAATTTTTAAAGGTTCATCAACCATTTCTTTTCCTTTTGACTTAGGATCAATTTCAGTTTGTGATCTAGTCTTGGACTTTGAAGTCTCAGAATTTGACTTTTCCCTGATCACAATGCCCTTTTCCTTAGGCCTTGGAGGTTTCTTTGTATCAGAAGCTTTAGACTTAAGATTTGTCTTCTCAGCTGCAAATCTAGCTTCTTCCTCCTTGAGAGTTTCCAAATCCATTCCTGGATTTTGTTTCAGAAATAATCTTCTAGCTATCTCCTCATCAAGCATCTGGATTTTATGATTTTAGTAATAAATAGTAGTCTGCTTCCCTTTTAGCTTCAGAGTTTGTAAAAACTTCTGAGAGTCTTTAGATCCTGACTAAATCAGAATATCAGAACTTGACATCAGACTTTGTTTATCAGAACTTGACTTCAGACTTTTAGCATTCACAGCATCAGAACTTGACTTGTTCTGTGTAGAAGATTTTTCTTGAACTTTTCCTTGACCTCTGTTCTTATCAGAGTTTCCCTAGTCATCACCTTTATCATCCTTTTTCTTCAGTATTTGAGTAAGTGAGCATTTGGACTTAACTACCTTCTCCCCCTTTTTTGGCATCATCAGGAAGTAAGAGAGAAAGAAGAAGTTCATCTGAAGATTGGATTTCATCCAATTGAGATTTCTGAGAAACTTGGTTAGCCAGAACCTCATCAATGTGGGCCTGTTGCTTCTCTTGAATCTTCTCAATGGCTTCAATTTTCTCAAGAGTAGGTCTGATATATCTGTTCTTGTCAAGCTTGATCTGTAGATCTAGCTTATCAGCATGTTCATTTAGTGTATCAACCTTTTCATGAGTAGAAGAATGTAGACCTTAAAGATGTTTGGTAGAAAGAGCAGTGATCTTGAGTTGTGTCTTTAAATCAACATTTGTGAGAAACTCATCAGCTTTAGCAATACTGTCAAAATGTTAGAACTTGGAATGAAATCAGTGTCATTCCACTTCTTGGTCCACTCCACACCTCTGTGAGTATCCTCCCAAGGAATAGGTGTTTCCTTTTTAACAAATTTCTTCACCAATTCTTCCTTTCCTAGTATAGGAATGGGAGTCTCAGCGGAAACACTGTCTTCAGAACTTGAGGAAGACTCATTATATTCTGACAGCACAAGAGTGTGTGAAGCAACTGGAGATTCAGGAACAACTTCATTTAAATTCTGAACATCAGAATTTATCTCCAGAGCTGGTGTAGATGGTCTCTCAGCATCTAAGATTGGAGAGTTAAATATAGATGGATGAGCTTCTGTAGATGGAGCTTCCAGATAAAAAACATTTGGTATATTCAAATTATGAATATCTATCTCATTGTTTTCAGTTTGTTCTTTAGCATCGTCTGTAGCTTTAATAGGAGAGACAAGAGGGGTAACTACTGTATCATTAGCAGTGTCTTTGGCCTGAGCTGGAAGGGCTTCAATAACAATTGGTTCTTGTGAGATCAGAGATTCCTGATCCCCTTCCTCAGCTTCTTTAGGATCTTCTGATGGAGCCTTAGCCAAATACCTCCTAGCCTTCATTTTATTCAATCTCTTTGCCAATGAAGGAGTTGCCTCAGCAGCAACATAACATACAGATTTCCTCTTCAAAGTATCAGAATTTTGAGCTGCTGTTTGTTTCTGAGAATTAATATTCTCAGCTTCAACTATCACAGGTTCTGATGCATGATCCCGTGCTTCAACTATTTCTCAAATCATCACAATTTATTATGGACCATAATTCTAATCAAAACATTCATCAAAGGATAAAATTCAAATAGATGAAGTAAAGATTAACAAATTACAATTACAACATTCACAGTCACATAATATGAGAGAAACAGAGACTAAATCTTGCAATTAAAGGAAATTTCATTAATATATCAAACGAGTACATTTCATGAAATTTATAGATTACATGCAAAAATTACAAGATAGTCCTGGTCTAAGAAGGTTAACATCAACAGCCTTAGTCCTAGTCTAAGAAAACCTATCGACTAGTTCCTCATGCTGCTGACAAAGAGCACTGTCAGACGGATGATCCGTTCTTGCTGAAGGAGATCCTCTCTCCTTTCTTCTTCCAATCGATCAAGATGGAGCTGGTAGTCCATCAAAAAGAACAAGAGGTCTGTGTGAACCTCTTGTGGAACAGAGTTCCAAAGCTCTTTAGGAATGGCGGTGACATGCCACTCCTGTTGTCAGTCATCACAACTTAACTCTATATTGAAAGTTCGCAACATTTGGGTTGAGATGCAAGCAACCTAGAGATAGAACTGGATTAGTTTCTGATGAAGAGAAGATACAAACAGGAGTAGAAGTTACTCTAAGAGATCCTTTCATGTTGATAGACAAACCATATGAACAAATGAAACAAAAGCACCTTGACAAAGTGCTGTCTGCTCAAATTGTGATAGATGCTCATGATAAGGATAATCTAAAGGAGAAATTGATTTTATTTCTCAATGATGGATTAACTTACGGACTAGCTGATACTGATGTGCTAAAGAAGTCTGTCAGAGAACTTCAACATATTCACTATCTTTTGAAAGTAAAATATGATGTTACAAGAAGATGGTCATAATACATTTTGAAGGCTATAAGAGATCTATTTTAGAATCTCTGATACAAAGACTTCTCAATATATACCAATGATTACTGAAGGTGATGGAAGAGAAATTCCTATGCTGAAGAACTCTGCTAAGGTGGAAGTTAGTCTGAAAGGAAAGTGCTTATGTTATAATGAAAACTCTTCACATCCTAAAGTTATCTGACTTGGTGATGGACTTGAAAGAACATCAATTCAAGCTCTCAGAACAGCCATTTATGAAATTGGTGATAGTAAAGATGAAGAACTGATGCAGGTCAAAGCACAGTTAGTTGAAGTTCTGAGAAAAGCTGAAGATAAGCTGGTAAGAGATTTTGTTAAGAATCATTATGGATTCAGATTGATCCAGTGAAGTTGGTCAAGCTACAAAGACTGTAAGTTGTAGTTAATAGTCTTATTAAACTCTCATTGCATTTGAACTTAAATGTTTTTTACATCATCAAATCTATTAACTTGTATATTTTGCATAATTTACAAGTTGGGGGAGATTGTTAGATATATTTGAGATGTCATGTCTAATATGTTTCATGTTTAGTTTTCAGATCTTAACAAACAGGAAATATCAGTACTTACTGGAATCAGTACTTACTGGAAGTCAGAACTTAAGGATATCAGAACTTAGATTATCAGAAGATAAATATCAGAAAATGGATATCAGAACTTAAGTACGAGAGGACTAACAGTTAAGGAAGGAAGCTGATTTACAGGAAAGAAGATCGAGACTAATACAAAAGAAGATATGCATGGAAAGAGTTAGAGGACTGAAAGAACTGTATAAGATATCTGATTGATATATTTGAGGAGGCAGAATTATATTCCATATCAATTAGAAGTTATCTTGTAACTGTGTACTATATAAACACAGATATAGGTTTACACTATATATGTTATCATTATCGAGAAGATCATACATTGTAACCTAGCAGCTCTTGTGATATTTGTTCATCACTGAGTGAGAACAGTTCTATTGTAACAGAGTTTATTATATCGAATATATCTGTTTCTGTAACTTGTGTTCGAAATCGATTTGATTGTATTTTACACTGTATTCAACCCCTTCTACAGTGTTATGTGACCTAACAAGTGGTATCAGAGCCTATCTGTTAACATACATATAGTAAAGATCCAAACAATCATGTCTAAAGAAGCAGAAAATCCAACCAATCCCACCAAAACTGAAGAAACTAAAAACACTCAAATCCACGATCGATATGAGATTATTAGGGTTCCCATACTGAGACCTTCTGAGTATCCCATATGAAAAGTGAAGATGGCTATGTTTCTAGAAGCTACTGATCCAGAATACCTTGACAGAATTAATGAAGGTCCGCATAAAAGTTTCATGATTTTTGAATCATTTTTGGAATTCACATCAGACCCGTATTTTATAATTTAATGAATGCACGTGCTGTTAAATAAAAGCAGGAAAATTGCCGGAATAATTTTAAAATTCTCGAAATATTTAAAAGTTAATAAAATAAAATTTTCATGATTTTTGAAACATTCTGGAATTAAATACTGATTTTACAATTAAGTGCAATTCAGAAAATCATTTAAAAATAATTAATCAATAAAATATTAATTTCTAAATTTTATAAACTCCTAAAAATAATAAATAGAATTATAAAGAAACACGATTAAATTTTAGAAACAATTTTAGCATTTATAAGAATTAATATTCAATAAAATTACTTTAAAAATGAATTAAATTCATACAGCTCGATAATTAATTATAAAATTAATCTTCGCATCCAACAAATCACAAACAATTAATAGTACAACAAAACATAGCTGAAAGAACCATCACATATTTTATTTATTTAATAATTCAATAATTACATTTATATATCGGATCCAAAAATAGGTTACTTAGTCGCTATGTAACTTTATGAAGATACAATTTTAATACCAGATTTGGATAATTATCCAAATAGAGCTTCCTATAAAATACTTTATACGAAAATAAGGTGATAATATCTCGCCTTTTGAAAATACGGATTTTATCGATCTATATAATGATTAACTATCGAAAATTTCACGCCGGGACTCGTACTGGTCAAACTGTACCCCGGATACGAAAAGTCAAAACACGGAAAGTGTTCAGAATTATCAGATTAGGTTAGGAAGGAGTTTTCAGAGGAGTTTAGGATTGTAAAAACGCAAAAACGATTGAAGTGGAACGATTTCTGATTCTAAAAAGTAATTTTTGATCACGTAAAAATAATCATTATTGATTCTATAAATCCTTATAAAATCACATCACACTCCAAAAATTACCAGAAAATATCAAAACAATCTATATTTAATTATGGATAATTAAAGATTAAAATATCTAAATTTTTTATCAGAAATAAACATCCAAATATTAATATCAATCATCATATAATTCACCGAAATTCACATAAAAATCACATAATAATTATTTATTAATAAAAATAATTACATAATATTTCCCGGACGTTACATCCTCCCCCCCTTAAAAGGATTATGTCCTCAGAATCATGCTAAGGAACAAACACTGATACATTTCGAGTATCTTATTTAAAATTTCTCAGGACTCATCATTTTCATCACTACCCAACAGTCTTTAGCCAATATCAACATCTATCAGTTGCTCATGCAACCTAATTTAAATCTCCAATACTCTTCCTGGTCCTACACAAATGAACGTCTTATGAACTCATTATACCCATGACAACAAGACCAACTCATTAACAATCATTCTAGTTTCTTGCTATCTCAAAGGACTAACTTAGTTTGTACCAATCTTATTTTGGTTCTAATTCTAATAATTCGTGCTCATGAATGCCTCCCATTTTTACTGGCTGTTCAACTTTACTTCTCATGTCTCTTTCCATTCGATTAGCCCGACCTATGATCATTTTCAATCGTATTCGAGAATCTTTAATCGGCCTCTTGCGCTTTTCATTCATCTGCGCCCGATATACTGAGCTCATGGCGTCTTATGCTTCGAAATGCTCTAATTCTATTCAAAAACTAAAAAATTAAAGGAAAATCTCGGCAATTGCATTAAACTTACCACTTAGTATACTTCAATTCCTTTTTAATCACTATCAAGTATATTCATCGAGCTTGAATCTTTTACTATCTGAAAGAAAATATTAATTTGGAATCGAATGAATCATAACTTTATTCAAAACCGAACTCTTGGTACTAATACTCATTTTGTTGTCATATCAAATTAGATATCAATGTGAACTTTGATGTTCACAACATTCCATACTTAAGTCAACATCAATCATCTATATTAATACCACCTTTGATATCTCACAACAAAGTAAGTATCAACATAACCTAGAAACCGGATCGAAAATTGATCTTCAATTTCTATTTTTTCCAATTTCTTTAACCATTTCCCAGCAATCCTAATGGTATTCACTCTTTCTTTTCTATTCAATACATTTGTTTCTAAATGGATCTTGCTTGGTTGGTAATTAACCATACTTCTGTAGCTCATAACCCATTATAACCAGAGTTCACACCTGTGAAGCTTAGAACGCAGTTGCTACTTTTCAACCCTTCGCAGGCATATCTTCCGGCATTTGACTTGGTCTTCCTTAGTCCTTGAATGGGCGAGTATGTTATCAATAAATACAATTACACTATCCAAATACTCCTGATACATTATGTTCATTTAATCCTCAGACTTACAATTTCTGATGATCTATGCGTAACTTCATACCTCCATTCTCTTTTTCTCATGATCACTTTTGTGCATAGCGCGGAACACTTCTTATCTCATTATTCCTTCATTCCACACTCCTGAAGTTTCCTTCACTCATTAATTTATCCCTACTGGGACATACGATACAGGGCTTTTGTCACCATCTCGACTCTGTGCAGTAACCGATGAGAATTTCTTACTTCATTCCCCGACGTAACTTTAATAAATCATTCGTTAGACCCTTCGGGACTTCACTTTAATTCTAAAGAATTTCGACATGAGATTCATTGTAACGTTCTGCTCCAACAGTTCGCCGCTAATATCTTGGTTTAATCTTTCCTGTTTACATGCATTCTTGGAACGAATTCCTATCTCCAATTATCGGCATTTCACTTCGCTCTCCTATCAGTTCTGGCATAACTAACATTCATAACTTGCTTATATCCTGGATTATTTTATAAAATTTCTTTATCATCCTTTTGATTCCACTTCTTTTCTTCATTAGTTCTTCATTCTTGTTATTTATTATCTCTTTTAAACATAAGGAATTTCTTTTTCTTGATAATACGAATCTGTTCATTATTAGATAGGTCATTTCTGGAGTTAACACTGGAATGCAGACTTTTATTTATAATATTTAAATTCTTACTAGCATAATTATCGAAATTCATCAGTAGCTATTCTCTTAGCCTTGCTTAACTCATCACAGATCACGTATTTGACTTTCCCTCATTGATCAACATCTCTTTCCCTTGAGTTCACATGCGGACTTCATCAGTCTCCGTCTTACATTAGATGCTTGGATTTGCGAGCTTTCCGCTATTTTACAGCAACTTCAATTCAATCGTCATTCGAAATGAGTATACATTTAAGTCCTTCCTGGAACGTCATTACAGATGATAACAGCTATTTGTTTTGTCTTACACCTTCAGTTCTTGAAAATATTCTTCTCACTAGCATGTACCAATAATTTTATGTTCCTTTTATTTATTGAAAAGGGCGTATTCATCTAAATACAACCTTGCACATGTCTACAGTAACATCCTTCTAATTCTACTAAACTTTCAATTTCTGCTAATGCTATTACTGCCTCCAAATTTCTAATCGCCTTGATTTCGGATCTGAAAATTATGTTAGAGCTTGACTCAATCTAATTGGAATTGATCTCCATTTAACTAACTATTGGTTAGTAAAGTTGATCAATGTAATAACCCCAAAATTTTTCAACTTTTTGTAACCCTTGTGAATAGTGTTTTAGCTGAATGAGAAAACTTTTCACGCCACACTATGTAGGGGTTCTGTTATGGATATTCTGGGATTTTATTAGTACTATATGAAGTATATAAGTGTATGTAAATATCGTCAGAACCCAATTCCGAACACTTTGGTTTTTCCCGGAAATCCACAAGATACGGAGAGAATTGAGTATAAGGTAACAGGATAAAAAGGATTTAAATTAAAGGATTATAATAGAGGATCATAAAAAGGAATATAATGTATTGAGAAAGGTCAAGGGAACCTAAGTAATAAGATCCCGGGTATGATCCTTCAAACGATAAACGAGAACGAAAGTTAAGCGAACCGTGCAACAGATCAGCGGTCATTAGGCAAACGATTAGGGAGTTAATCAAAGGGTTTAAGGGGAGTGATGTCATCCAACCAATAGAAAGGAGACAAGGAAGGGAGGATGACATCATAGGGGTGACATAAGCATGACATGGAAGGAAGGAGGTGTGGTTGATTTAGGACCACACAAATGCAAGGACAAGGTGGTAATTTGCTAAATGGAAAACAAAACCAAGTCAACCAACTAGCAAATCATTTCATCAAAATCAAAAAATCAACCAAGGCCTTGTTCTTCATTGTTTGCTCTCGGCTTTCTTCTTTTTGCAAGGCTTAGAATTTCCAAAATCAAGATCAAAGCATCCTTAATTGGTAAGAAAATTCCCTAACCATCCTTATGCTTAGTAATGGCTATATCATAAGTTTAAGCCACAAATTCTTTCTCTAGCTTCTTGATTTAATCATTGGAGAAGACAATGAATAGTGTTTTCAAGTTTTAACTTGAGTTTTTTTTCTTGTTTTCTTGAAGATCCAAGCTTTCCTAAGGCTTCTCCAAGCTTCTTAAGGCTTCCTAGCTCAACCCACCACTTCAAGGAAGGTATACCTTTTTCAAACCCTAGGTTCATATATATTATAAAGTGATTTTGATGAGTAAGATGTTATGGTATCTTGTTGTTATGTTTAGAGTTGAGATTTGGAATGGTGGTGAAATGAAATGATAATTTAGTGGTTTTGATTTAAAGAAACTTAAAGCATGATTAAAGTTAGGTTAAGCATATGTATGAATGAGTAATATTGAATTGTTTGGGATTGTTATGATGTGGTAAGGATGGGTGTTTGATGTGTGTGGATTTGAGGATGGTTTGTGATGATTGTGGGTAGTTTTAAAAATGGGAAATCGCGTAAACATAGCCGTCGTAATGTCCGATTTTCTTTGGACTGTTTTTGTGCATAGCATTAGGACCCGAGAACCCCCTTCTAAATTGTGACCACTGCCATGTTTAGATAGCTCATGTTACGAGCTTCGTTTTGATATGTAGTTCGTCCGATTCCGATTTACGGTTTAGGAGAAACGACCGTTTCAAGTAACGGTGTTTCACGAACGAAACTTTTTCCCTCGCCTTACTTTGGAATGTAGGTTAAAGACCAAAAAGGATTAATTAATGTGTGAAACATTTATGGTAAGTGTGTTAGGCAGTTGGTAAGTCATTCGCGAAGGAATCGCGTTAAAACTCGTAAAGGTCAAGTTATTAAAAATGGTGGAGCCGAGGGTACCCGAGTGACTTAAGCGAATCGGTGAGCGTAAAACTAGCATTAGAGTCTAAGTTAGTTAAAGCATAGACTTACAAGTGATTTTGGTTTAATTCCAACTTACTTGTTGTTTATAGGTTGCCAGACTCGTCCTGAGCCTTTCTCACCCCCAAGTCGCTCAGGCAAGTATTCTATCCGATACACTGTTGTTGTGATGTAAATGTATGTATATGCATTATCTTGTGATATTGCATGATTGTTATTTAGCAAATGTTGCGATATATTGTAGCATGTGATATGGTATATATGCATGCCTGTTTTATATTCTTGAGATATATATCTGTTGGTTTATTTGATAATACCTATGCTAGAGGATAGTTGTATCGTGCATATACCCTTAGTATAGGGACCCAAGGGTGAAAATATTTTCTAAAACCGGGAGTCGAGGATCCCGAGTAGATTTTATATGGATATGGATATATATATATATATATATATTTATATATATATATGGTTATAGTTTTCCAAACTATTAATCGAATAAGGTTTATTCGATAACTTTAAACTTTATTTTATTTATTGAATATTATTTGAATATTCATTTGAGGATGTATGACTCCTTTATTTTATTTAATGAATATTATTTATAATATTCATTCGAGGTATTATGACTCAGCTTATTTTATTTATTGAATATTATTTGAATATTCATTTGAGGATCTATGACTCCGATTATTTGCTGAGATATATTCTTTATTTTATTAAAGAATAAGGTGTCGATAATCAAACTTATTTTTGATTATTCAAATAAAGATATTACTTTCGTATAAGTATATCTTTGATTATTTGCTATTCATTTCAAGTATAAGTTTTAATACTTCTACTTCAATTATTTTTATAAAGATTATTCTTTATGGGAATATTATTTAATTAATAATATTCAGATATTTTCTAATATTCTGGGGACTGATTTACTTCATTAAATCAGTCTTACTCCAAACACTCTTTAAAGTGTTTTCGAGTCTTTAAAATGATTTTCAAAAGTTAGAGCGGATCCCAAAACTCATTTTTATATTTAAGATCTTCCTTTTTAAAGGGGATTTAAATACTCGCTCAAAAACCTGGGGAGTCCGGCTCGGTGGTGTGTTTTATATTCGCAACAAGGTTGCTGTCTTGGTAAAAGAGTTTTTTGATTACTTACCCAATATTCGGGAAGTAAAATTCTTGGAACAAGTTAATCCATTAACAGGCATCGCCTGGGAAATATCGGTGAGTTTTCCTTTCCAACTAGATACGACTTCTTGGTGGAGCCGTATCAACAAGTTTCTACTTGGGGAAAGGGGGAAACGAGCTTTACGTTTCAGAGTCATGGATTTCATCTGAACTAGGAGTGGCGTAAGTGGTCGAGTAGCGCCGGCCCAGCCTTATTATATTGGCCCAAATGGCCTGGAAGTTCCGCTAAGGCGGTCCATTCCTTAGGAGTTCAGTGTTCGGTTGACAAGTAAATCCGACAGGTTCTCCTCTACATGTAGAAAATGGTGGGGTTGTACTACTACGACTGATCATCGTAAGTGGTCTTCCTGGCGCGGTAAACTCCCGTAATGAGTTCATCATCCATTTGGATAATTCTGCAACACTACCCGTAGCATTTCGATCGAAAGGCTACTAATGGGTGGTTGCCGAAGCATTGACAGGGTCAAACATTTTTATTGGTGTATCCATTGAATGAAGTATCTCGTAACTTCATTTCTTTTCAAAATATTTCAAAGATCAAATATTTTCAAGTTTATTTGTGGTCTCATCTATGGGATGACCTCGTGAATTTTATTATACTTTGAACGGTGATAGTTCAAGTAGCTTTATAAATGATATAAGTGTGGGGAAGTATTGGTAACTTCATTCCTTGTTTTTACTTATATCTAGTAAGTAATTATCTTACACACGATAAAGATTTTAGTAAGTATCCATTTAGATACTGGTATTATTGTTATCACTACATATTATCTTGCGAGCTGTAAGGCTCACTCTTGCTTTATTTCTTCATCACACAACAACAGTTAGGAGAGATGGCCAGACTCCAGCAGACCCAGCGCAAGCGCGTGGGAAGCGTCCCGCGTCTTCCCGCTGATATTGTAGCTGCTATAGCTGCAGAGGTAGATCCATTGTAGTTTAGACCATCTACTTTTGAGAATCCAATTATGTATAATTATAACTTGTGGCAGATAATGGCAATTAACTGTAAATTATCAAGTAATCATTTTGGGTTGTAATAATTTTAAATTGTGGATTCAAAGACTTGTACTTATTTCAATTTCATCTCTGAGACTATAACGAGTTGTGGTGTGTGTTAGTGTGGGGTCACAGCATGAGGGTATTTAATATTAATTAAGTAAAGTGATATTGTGGAAAGAAAGACCGTGACAACCCGGATTCCCGACCCCGGATCTGGGGGTGTTACAGAAATGGTATCAGAGCTAAGCGTTATAAACCTCAGAGATGATGCGACGATAAAATAATAAACTCACAAAGATAATAAGAACTCTTGCCAAGTTCATGGTCGGACTACTTAAAGTAGTACTGACAGCTAAAACCCTTACGGGAACCCTTATAAATATCATGATAGTAATTTAGCTCGTTTAATGTGTAGGCGCCTGAGATGGAGGACCCTGAGAGGTACGAGCGTGAGCATGATGAGGCATTGCTGGATGTTGAGGATCAGGAGGAGCCTGAGATGGAGGAAGATGAGGAGGACCCGGATGAGGTCCCAGTAGCTGAGGAGTGTGTTGGACCTATGGTAGTGTATGATGGTATCCCTTTACCCACACTTCCGGTGGTCAGAGCCCCTACCCCTCCACCACTATCTTGGATTCCTGATGATGACAGCTCAGAGACCCATACTTCCGAGCCTAGGCAGACCGAGGAGGCACCCTCAGCGGCTCCGGATTCACCACCTCTTGACCCTGCCCAGAGGCAGTCTTCGTTAGCTCATGGATATGTTCAGGATGTTTTGAGGACCCGAGTGGCTGTTGCCGAGGCCCGACTGGATGAGGCCAGGAGGGAGTTGGATGCAGAGAGGGCGGGTAGGCGTACCCGAGCTTATGAGACCAGGGCTTCTATACCCCGATCCTTGAGGAGGGAGCTTACAGGGATAGAGCTCACGTCCCGAGCGAGACTCAGATCTCTCCAGGGGGACAGGCATGGTAGGATCTCCAGGCGGCAGGCCGACTATATCTTCCGTCGTGCGATGGAAAGGGTTTGGGAGCTGACCCGTTCGGGTGTGTGATTCAGGATTGATGATGGATTAGTCTAGTTGTCTAGTTAGCCGAGGCCTTAGTAAGAGCCAATTTTCCGGGATAGTTGACTTGTATATAGCATCCCTTTTTCTGACTAGACAGATAGACTCTTGTGTATCACTTTTGGGACAGATGACTGTAGCACTGTTGTACTTTTGACCAGATCAAACTATGTATTCTCGCATTATGTATATATTTGTTTCCTTTCAGTTCAGTTCCATAGTGACGGGATCACTGTTTTATTATTGTTATTACTGCACTTCGTATTAGAACTTTCTTAAAATAATAGAATTGCGATATACGTTCTCCCCATTATAAGAGCTGTGCAAGGCACAATGTTGTATATGATTGTGACCTAACGTTGAATTTTTCCCAATAATTGTTTTTATTATTATCAGAATCATGCCGCCAAGAAAGATTGGAACTAGGGCGAACCCTGGGTCTGAGGACCAGGGAAGCCATAATCAGGACAATAGAAACCAAGATCACAGTGAAGAGGAAGATGAGGATTATGTGGAACAGGATGACTCCCTGTATGAAGAGGAAGAGGAAACGTATGATGTTGAGGGATTCGAGGTAGAGGCTGAAGAAGGAGAAACCGAGGTTGAGCAACCAGTACCAAACCCAGGCATGGATCCCATGAGCCAGTTCATGCAACTCCTAAGACAGAATTTGGAACGTCAACCCAACCCACCCCCTCAAGGAAGTAACAATGCAGTGGCAAACTCTTTCAGGGCTTTTAAGTCCCTTAAGCCCCCTGAGTTCCACGGATCAGCCGACCCAGTTGAGGCAAGGGCATGGTTAAAGGAGATGGAGAAATCTTTTGAGATTTTGAGTATCGATGAGGCACAGAAAACTGTATTTGCTACCTACCTTCTGAAAGGAGAAGCTAACTACTGGTGGGAGGCCAAGAAAAACATGGAGACAGATGCTATTATAACCTGGGAGAGATTTAGTCAGTTGTTTCTGGGAAAGTATTTCCCGAGGTTTATGGAAAACCAGATGGAGCTCAAGTTCTTGGAGCTAAAGCAGAATGATTTGTCTGTAGCAGAGTACGAAGCGAAATTTACCGAATTATCAAGGTTTGTGCCGGAGTTTGTGAGCACCGAGGAAAAGAAAGCTAGGAGGTTTCAGCAGGGACTGAAACCATGGATTCCGAATAGGGTGGCAATCTTTGAGCTTACGGACTATGCCACTCTGGTGCAAAAAGCAACGATTGTAGAAGTCGGAAGTGAACAGATGCAGAAGGAAAGAGAGAAGAAAGGAATAAAGAGGAAAAGTATGAGCATGGGTGGAGGTTCCGCAGGAAGGAGCTTCCCAACTAGGTTTAATCGAGGAGCAGTGTCCCTACCAGGAAGGAACACTGGGTTTAAGCGACCAATGAGTGTGAGTGTGAGCCAGGGCGGCCAGAAGTCAAGAATGTCCTATTCCAACCAGTCTCGACCCCCATTGCCAACCTGTAACACTTGTGGAAGGAATCACACTGGGGAGTGTAAAGGAAAGCCAGTAACCTGCTTTAAGTGTGGGCAAGTGGGCCACTATTCTCACAAATGCCCTTCGTCAGCCCCTGCCGTCATTCCAACCACCACTTGTCATCAGTGTGGACGCCAGGGTCATTGGAAGAGAGAATGCCCAATGAACAAACCAGCAGCTTCGGGAGCAAGCAGGGCTGCTTCTAATAAGCCACCTACTGCGAGGACTTTCAACATGACAGTCCAGGATGCTATGAAAGATTCAGATGTGATAGCAGGTACCCTTTCTCTAAATTCAGTCAGTGCAAATGTTTTATTTGATTCGGGAGCAACTAAATCTTTTATATCAAAGGACTTTGCGCGTAGGTTAAGACTTAAGGCTAAACCCTTGATAGAACCCTTGCAAGTAGAAATAGCCAATCATGAGATTATTCCTGTTAACCAGATTCACCCCGCCTGCGAGATAGGCATAGGGGAGCAATCTTTCAGTGTTGATCTGATTCCTTTTAAATTAGGGGAGTTTGATGTGATTTTGGGAATGGACTGGCTATCTAGCAACGATGCTCAGATAGACTGTAAAGGGAAGAAAGTTAAGTTAAATATCCCCGGGAAGAAAGAAGTTATATTTAGAGGAAAGAGGCAGACGCAGAAATTTTTGACTATGGCTCAGGCCAAAAGGATGCTACGAAAAGGAAGTGAGGCTTACCTAGCCTATGTGGTGGACACACAGAAGGAGGTGCCCAACTTACAAGATATTCCAGTAGTCAACGAATTTGAAGATGTATTCCCCCAAGACCTTCCGGGATTACCACCCGATAGAGTGATTGAATTTGCTATTGAGTTGGCCCCAGGGACGGCGCCAGTTTCAAAAGCACCTTACCGGTTAGCCCCGTTAGAAATGAAGGAATTAGCTATCCAATTGCAGGAACTCTTGGATAAGGGTATGATAAGACCCAGTGTGTCTCCGTGGGGAGCACCAGTTTTATTTGTTAAGAAGAAAGATGGGAGCATGAGGTTGTGCATAGACTATCGAGAGTTGAACAAGCTAACCATAAAGAACAGGTACCCATTACCTAGAATAGATGATCTGTTCGACCAGCTAAAGGATGCTGTTTATTTTTCCAAGATTGACCTGAGAACTGGATATCACCAACTAAAGATTAAGCCCGAAGATATTTCCAAGACAGCGTTCCGTACCAGGTATGGGCATTATGAGTTCTTGGTAATGTCCTTTGGATTAACCAACGCCCCAGCGGCCTTCATGGATTTAATGAATAGAGTATTTAAGAAGTACTTGGACAAGTGTGTGATAGTTTTTATCAATGATATTTTGATCTACTCAAGGACTGAGGCAGAACATGCAGAGCATTTGAGGATAGCTCTAGGAATACTCAGAGAGGAGCAGTTATATGCCAAATTCTCGAAGTGTGAATTCTGGCGGAATGAAGTACAGTTTTTAGGACATGTGATCAATAAAGAAGGAGTATTGGTCGACCCCTCCAAGATAGAGGCAGTCTCAAATTGGGAAAGGCCAACCACACCCACAGAGGTGAGGAGTTTCATAGGATTGGCCGGCTACTATCGTAGATTTGTGCAGGACTTTGCGAAGATCGCAGCCCCTTTGACACGACTTACTCGTAAGACAGAGAAGTTTGAGTGGACGGAGAAATGCGAGAACAGTTTTCAGGAATTAAAGAAAAGGTTGATAACGGCTCCGGTACTGGCATTGCCGGATGGAAAAGGAGATTTTGTGATATATAGTGACGCGTCGCACAAAGGATTAGGATGTGTGCTTATGCAGCACGGTAAAGTTATCGCGTATGCGTCGAGACAATTGAAGGAATACGAGGTTAGATATCCTACTCATGACCTTGAGCTCGCGGCAATAGTATTTGCTTTAAAAATTTGGAGGCACTACTTGTATGGAGAGAAGTGCGAGATTTTCACAGACCATAAGAGTCTCAAGTACATATTTACGCAGAAAGAGCTCAACATGCGCCAGAGGAGATGGTTAGAACTAATCAAGGACTACGATTGTGAGATTCTCTATCATCCAGGGAAAGCCAATGTGGTGGCTGATGCCCTTAGTAGAAAGGAAAGACTCAGAATGATAACGACCTCGGAAGAGTTGATAAGGGATTTTGAGAAAATGGAAATAGAGGTAAAGGTAACCGGAACCGGAACTGAAAAGCTTTTTGAGATCTCAATGCAGCCAGAATTATTGGAAAAGATCAGATTGTGCCAAGAGAAAATAATGAATAAAGACAGAAAGTCAATGACTGGAGAAGAGATCCATACTGAGAAAGATGATAAAGGGATAATGAGGTACTCCTACCGAATTTGGGTTCCGAATGTTCAAGAACTTAAAGATGAGATTTTGGATGAAAGCCATAGTTCAAGGTATTCCATTCACCCAGGAAGTACCAAGATGTATAGGGATTTGAAGGAATATTACTGGTGGCCCAACATGAAGAGGGACGTAGCAGAATGGGTGAACAAGTGTTTGACTTGCCAAAGAGTAAAGGCAGAGCACCAGAGACCCAGTGGACTTTTGCGACCCCTGGAGATTCCCGAATGGAAATGGGAACAGATAGCGATGGATTTTGTTGTAGGCTTGCCAAGGACGAAAGCCAATCACGACGCCATTTGGGTAATTATAGACCGATTGACAAAGTCAGCTCATTTCATTCCTATCAATGAGAGATATACAGTCGATAGACTGGTGGACATTTACCTTAAGGAAATAGTGACGCGACATGGAGTCCCAGCGTCCATTGTCTCAGACCGAGACCCAAGGTTCAACTCCAGATTTTGGAGGAGCTTTCAGGAATGTGCGGGGACCAAGTTAAATATGAGTACCGCGTACCATCCCCAGACGGATGGACAGAGTGAAAGGACCATCCAGACACTAGAGGATATGTTGAGAGTCTGTGCAATAGACCTTAAAGGAAGTTGGGATGATCACCTGCCGTTGATCGAGTTTTCTTATAACAATAGCTTTCATGCTAGCATCGAGATGCCGCCTTATGAGGCCTTGTACGGAAGAAGGTGTCGATCTCCCTTATACTGGGATGAAGTAGGAGAGCGGAAGATGCTCGGACCCGAAGTGGTCCAAAGGACCAAAGATATAGTGGATCTTATCAGAGGGCGACTTGTAGCAGCCCAAGACAGACAGAAGAAATATGCAGACCTAGCCCGAAAGGACAAGGAATATGAGGTAGGGGACTTAGTACTGTTGAAAGTATCCCCTTGGAAGGGATTAATGAGGTTCGGAAAGAAAGGAAAACTAAGCCCAAGATACATTGGACCTTTTGAGATATTAAGACGGATTGGAAAGTTAGCTTACGAGCTAGCCCTACCCCCTAATTTGCAACAAGTTCATAATGTGTTCCACGTGTCAATGCTAAGGAGGTATCATCGAGATGCCAGGCACATAGTGGAGTACGAGCAGGTGGATATGCAGCCAGATCTAACTTACGTGGAGAAGCCAGTAAGGATTATGGATAAGAAGGAGCAGGTGCTTCGGAACAAGGTGATCAAGCTAGTCAGAGTACTATGGCAGAATCATAATGTGGAAGAATCGACTTGGGAACTAGAGAGCGCAATGCTAGAAAAGTACCCCCAATTGTTTTCTGTTTGATTCCGGGACGGAATCCTTTTAAGGAGGGGAGACTGTAATAACCCCAAAAATTTTTCAACTTTTTGTAACCCTTGTGAATAGTGTTTTAGCTGAATGAGAAAACTTTTCACGCCACACTATGTAGGGGTTCTGTTATGGATATTCTGGGATTTTATTAGTACTATATGAAGTATATAAGTGTATGTAAATATCGTCAGAACCCAATTCCGAACACTTTGGTTTTTCCCGGAAATCCACAAGATACGGAGAGAATTGAGTATAAGGTAACAGGATAAAAAGGATTTAAATTAAAGGATTATAATAGAGGATCATAAAAAGGAATATAATGTATTGAGAAAGGTCAAGGGAACCTAAGTAATAAGATCCCGGGTATGATCCTTCAAACGATAAACGAGAACGAAAGTTAAGCGAACCGTGCAACAGATCAGCGGTCATTAGGCAAACGATTAGGGAGTTAATCAAAGGGTTTAAGGGGAGTGATGTCATCCAACCAATAGAAAGGAGACAAGGAAGGGAGGATGACATCATAGGGGTGACATAAGCATGACATGGAAGGAAGGAGGTGTGGTTGATTTAGGACCACACAAATGCAAGGACAAGGTGGTAATTTGCTAAATGGAAAACAAAACCAAGTCAACCAACTAGCAAATCATTTCATCAAAATCAAAAAATCAACCAAGGCCTTGTTCTTCATTGTTTGCTCTCGGCTTTCTTCTTTTTGCAAGGCTTAGAATTTCCAAAATCAAGATCAAAGCATCCTTAATTGGTAAGAAAATTCCCTAACCATCCTTATGCTTAGTAATGGCTATATCATAAGTTTAAGCCACAAATTCTTTCTCTAGCTTCTTGATTTAATCATTGGAGAAGACAATGAATAGTGTTTTCAAGTTTTAACTTGAGTTTTTTTTCTTGTTTTCTTGAAGATCCAAGCTTTCCTAAGGCTTCTCCAAGCTTCTTAAGGCTTCCTAGCTCAACCCACCACTTCAAGGAAGGTATACCTTTTTCAAACCCTAGGTTCATATATATTATAAAGTGATTTTGATGAGTAAGATGTTATGGTATCTTGTTGTTATGTTTAGAGTTGAGATTTGGAATGGTGGTGAAATGAAATGATAATTTAGTGGTTTTGATTTAAAGAAACTTAAAGCATGATTAAAGTTAGGTTAAGCATATGTATGAATGAGTAATATTGAATTGTTTGGGATTGTTATGATGTGGTAAGGATGGGTGTTTGATGTGTGTGGATTTGAGGATGGTTTGTGATGATTGTGGGTAGTTTTAAAAATGGGAAATCGCGTAAACATAGCCGTCGTAATGTCCGATTTTCTTTGGACTGTTTTTGTGCATAGCATTAGGACCCGAGAACCCCCTGCTAAATTGTGACCACTGCCATGTTTAGATAGCTCATGTTACGAGCTTCGTTTTGATATGTAGTTCGTCCGATTCCGATTTACGGTTTAGGAGAAACGACCGTTTCAAGTAACGGTGTTTCACGAACGAAACTTTTTCCCTCGCCTTACTTTGGAATGTAGGTTAAAGACCAAAAAGGATTAATTAATGTGTGAAACATTTATGGTAAGTGTGTTAGGCAGTTGGTAAGTCATTCGCGAAGGAATCGCGTTAAAACTCGTAAAGGTCAAGTTATTAAAAATGGTGGAGCCGAGGGTACCCGAGTGACTTAAGCGAATCGGTGAGCGTAAAACTAGCATTAGAGTCTAAGTTAGTTAAAGCATAGACTTACAAGTGATTTTGGTTTAATTCCAACTTACTTGTTGTTTATAGGTTGCCAGACTCGTCCCGAGCCTTTCTCACCCCCAAGTCGCTCAGGCAAGTATTCTATCCGATACACTGTTGTTGTGATGTAAATGTATGTATATGCATTATCTTGTGATATTGCATGATTGTTATTTAGCAAATGTTGCGATATATTGTAGCATGTGATATGGTATATATGCATGCCTGTTTTATATTCTTGAGATATATATCTGTTGGTTTATTTGATAATACCTATGCTAGAGGATAGTTGTATCGTGCATATACCCTTAGTATAGGGACCCAAGGGTGAAAATATTTTCTAAAACCGGGAGTCGAGGATCCCGAGTAGATTTTATATGGATATGGATATATATATATATATATTTATATATATATATGGTTATAGTTTTCCAAACTATTAATCGAATAAGGTTTATTCGATAACTTTAAACTTTATTTTATTTATTGAATATTATTTGAATATTCATTTGAGGATGTATGACTCCTTTATTTTATTTAATGAATATTATTTATAATATTCATTCGAGGTATTATGACTCAGCTTATTTTATTTATTGAATATTATTTGAATATTCATTTGAGGATCTATGACTCCGATTATTTGCTGAGATATATTCTTTATTTTATTAAAGAATAAGGTGTCGATAATCAAACTTATTTTTGATTATTCAAATAAAGATATTACTTTCGTATAAGTATATCTTTGATTATTTGCTATTCATTTCAAGTATAAGTTTTAATACTTCTACTTCAATTATTTTTATAAAGATTATTCTTTATGGGAATATTATTTAATTAATAATATTCAGATATTTTCTAATATTCTGGGGACTGATTTACTTCATTAAATCAGTCTTACTCCAAACACTCTTTAAAGTGTTTTCGAGTCTTTAAAATGATTTTCAAAAGTTAGAGCGGATCCCAAAACTCATTTTTATATTTAAGATCTTCCTTTTTAAAGGGGATTTAAATACTCGCTCAAAAACCTGGGGAGTCCGGCTCGGTGGTGTGTTTTATATTCGCAACAAGGTTGCTGTCTTGGTAAAAGAGTTTTTTGATTACTTACCCAATATTCGGGAAGTAAAATTCTTGGAACAAGTTAATCCATTAACAGGCATCGCCTGGGAAATATCGGTGAGTTTTCCTTTCCAACTAGATACGACTTCTTGGTGGAGCCGTATCAACAAGTTTCTACTTGGGGAAAGGGGGAAACGAGCTTTACGTTTCAGAGTCATGGATTTCATCTGAACTAGGAGTGGCGTAAGTGGTCGAGTAGCGCCGGCCCAGCCTTATTATATTGGCCCAAATGGCCTGGAAGTTCCGCTAAGGCGGTCCATTCCTTAGGAGTTCAGTGTTCGGTTGACAAGTAAATCCGACAGGTTCTCCTCTACATGTAGAAAATGGTGGGGTTGTACTACTACGACTGATCATCGTAAGTGGTCTTCCTGGCGCGGTAAACTCCCGTAATGAGTTCATCATCCATTTGGATAATTCTGCAACACTACCCGTAGCATTTCGATCGAAAGGCTACTAATGGGTGGTTGCCGAAGCATTGACAGGGTCAAACATTTTTATTGGTGTATCCATTGAATGAAGTATCTCGTAACTTCATTTCTTTTCAAAATATTTCAAAGATCAAATATTTTCAAGTTTATTTGTGGTCTCATCTATGGGATGACCTCGTGAATTTTATTATACTTTGAACGGTGATAGTTCAAGTAGCTTTATAAATGATATAAGTGTGGGGAAGTATTGGTAACTTCATTCCTTGTTTTTACTTATATCTAGTAAGTAATTATCTTACACACGATAAAGATTTTAGTAAGTATCCATTTAGATACTGGTATTATTGTTATCACTACATATTATCTTGCGAGCTGTAAGGCTCACTCTTGCTTTATTTCTTCATCACACAACAACAGTTAGGAGAGATGGCCAGACTCCAGCAGACCCAGCGCAAGCGCGTGGGAAGCGTCCCGCGTCTTCCCGCTGATATTGTAGCTGCTATAGCTGCAGAGGTAGATCCATTGTAGTTTAGACCATCTACTTTTGAGAATCCAATTATGTATAATTATAACTTGTGGCAGATAATGGCAATTAACTGTAAATTATCAAGTAATCATTTTGGGTTGTAATAATTTTAAATTGTGGATTCAAAGACTTGTACTTATTTCAATTTCATCTCTGAGACTATAACGAGTTGTGGTGTGTGTTAGTGTGGGGTCACAGCATGAGGGTATTTAATATTAATTAAGTAAAGTGATATTGTGGAAAGAAAGACCGTGACAACCCGGATTCCCGACCCCGGATCTGGGGGTGTTACAATCAATTAATTCTTTTAACTGATCACTTAAAGCAAGTGCTGAATATCTAACTGGAATCAAAGACCAATTATATGAAGTCGGTTGGTCATAACAATTTTTCCCAAGACCCGAGATCGCAATCATTTGGAGTACAACTAGGAATGAGAATATACCTCTTTATTCTTAAAAGTAGGATAATTTCTGAAAATTTGAGCAGCACTTCCCCTATATCATCGATTACCAGTCGGACTCAAGCCGACACAATCAATCAACCACATCATCCACAATCATATCCACCCACTTCCATCAACCAAATTTATTAGTTCAACATAATTCAGAATACGTCACGCTGATAATCACATTCACTACTGTCTTGACATAGCATGCATTGCTTTTAATCGGACTAAAATTATACCTTTTCTCAGTTCTTTTAGAATATTACAGAATATTATTAATGGACATAAGATTATCCTGTTGTTTTTCAAAAACTTTATTTCACGAGTCTTCTAACTTATCTCTAAAGTCTAAGCGCTGTAATTAACGATTCATATCATTGAGACTTGTTTATAAATCCGTCACGAGGATATCTTTTAATCTTATTTCTCACCATTACTACTACTATATAGTTACTCTTAATAATTATGTCACGTCCTTTAGCTAATCACACCAATCCTTTATCTTGATGATACATATTCAATTTCATTAACTAATCTGTTTATCTTTTAACAACCACGCACGGACTTAATCAACATTATCATTATCATATTCTGGGGAAACTTAATTGATTTTAGATCATTATTTCTTAAAATATTTCGTAATTGAATCACCATTCCTTCATCTCCACTTCTGTTGCCGTATCGAACTTTCATCACTGATCCAATTATGGGTATTAAATTCACCATAACTTATTTACTCAAATTAGGGTGCCTCACAATTTCTCGAAGAACACGTTCGAAATTTGGTTTCCATTAAGATTTCTTCTGTCTTGAATCTTCACAACAAACATCTTCCCGTGACAAAAAGATGATTCACGCATTAATTGCATGTCTGAGTTATTGTTCAGAATTCCCCTGATCTTCGATTGTCGTCCCGACACTCGTTCTCTTTATCTGATGCACGCAACTTTACTTCCTTATGTTATAACTAATTTATTTGTTACGATTCGCTAACCATTCATCTCACGTCAAGTTCTACTACCTTAAAGTGCAAAGTCAAATTCTCCTGATTTAAAACGCATCATTACTGCAACCTACCGAACTGATGAGATCCTCATAACACGAACAACTGTCTGATTTGATATTTTTGCCATGACCGCGTTGTCGGTGTATCTATTCTTCCTTGTTCACAGATGTCCACCATTTATCAATTTGCAGGCATATCTATGTTCGTTATATGATTCCACGTGCTACACTATTCCATTTCTTTTGAAATCATCAAAGAATAGACTCTACGCAAGAGGAGAGTTTGTGAATATGACTCTGATTGAAAGACTGGATAAGGAATAACATTGCAACAAACGATTGGGAGAATCTGTAAATCAGTAAATTGAAGGAAGAAGAATGACTGAGAATTTAGATGTGAATGAGACAACCATATTTGTACGCAAGATGGCCAGTCTTTCATACTATATGGCATATAGCACATGATTAGGTGGCATCCCACCCGACTCTTCATCATTCCGACAAAGCGTCATACCACAACACTGTTTGTCTAAATCAGGAATCAATAATTTGAAAAGAGAAATAATTCAGAAGGAATACAATAAATTTTCTTTCATTTTCACCTCATATGATTTATTAACAGAAGAAGCGCTTACGTATTCAAGAATCAAGAAGAACATATGCTATTGTATTGGAGAAAAGAATGATAGTGTTGGTCACCGTCCATGCTTCAGTTGAGCCCATCTTCAAGAATCAGTCGGATACCAGCTTCACAACTTCAGTCACATCCTTACCTCGAAATGTTGTCTGGAAATGCCTTCACATTAAATACTTTAACAATTCGATCATAATTGCGCTCCCACAAAATTTATAACCACCGCTTCCGATTTCATCTATGCTATATAGAATAACCATCGACCACGCAACGCCTCAACTTCGTCGATCAAGATATTATTCTTCGCCAATCCTCTGGAAAATTATTCTATTTCCTTCAATCATCCTCTAATCGCGTGAATCACAAATCTTTTTAAATTTTAATAATTTCATGAATTGGGTAATTAATGTTTTAACATGTTGACAATCATTAATATTATTAAACAAAGTTTACATTCATCTTTCACGGAGAAACTTTAAACTTTCTCCCTGCTGGTGGGTCTACTTGGTCCTTCGAACTAACAACACTGAGTCTATATCCACTCTTCTTTTTAGATCACTTTCGGTTTATAATAACAAGAACTTAAGTAGTAATTCGATAACCAAATTTGAAACTCATTTTATGCAAAAATCTGTTGAAAGTTTATTAAGAAAATCTTTTTTGAAACACATTTTAAAGTTTTGAAAATCAAATATTTGGTCATCATTACTATATGAGTTACTTGCTATTCTCATAATCCGCCAATGAAATGTCTAATTAAAAGAATGTCCATGTAAGGGTCTCTCGACTTTGGTACCTCTTCTACTTTTCCTTGGATTCTGCTCGCACTTATTAGTCGACGAAACTTCATTTATCGTTGTATACCATTTTATTCACAACTCTATCCCAATGCTAACGTCTAATACTACCTTTGATATTCTTGTTGTCATCCTTGACGTTATACTTACAGCCACACATGCAATTCGACATTCGGTCTGTAGACAGGGTCGCACCTTCTTGTTAGTCTTACCTATCTCTAGTAAGGTAGATACAATTCCTTGTACATCGCCCGATAAGTGATAAGAATCTTCTCGTAACGGTGGTGCCTTTACAGCTTGCAACTTTGACTCTTCATCAACTCCAATCAACTCGTTGCCTCCAGCGTGAAGCTCGTCCTAATACCTAATTTTAAGTTAAATCGTACTAATACTCACCTAGCTTCCTTTACACAAGTTCTCACAAGAATCAATCGCATTTTCTTCAAAACCACATGAAAAGTAGGGTAACATACCCAGTCTCCGTCGATCTGTCGATTCCTCATTACTGTAAATTATGAGAACTCAATATACCTATAGCATTGCGATATTCGCCTTCCTAGCTTACCAATTCCATATCGGACCTGCTAATCCTCACTCGCACTCAATTCGAACTTAAAATGAATATGCGTAGGGTCTTCCCTATCTCATATGGCCTATTACTCCTATCTTACCCTCGCCTATTCTTATTTCAGTGACCAATAACCTGTAGCACTGATGCAAACTTGTAACAACCCAAATCCAGGGTCAAGATTTGGTGTCACGAAACAATCTTTACATAAAATAAAATAATATTCAATTAACCCCTTGAAGCCGGATCATTTACAGGTTATGGTATGAAACAAGAATCTAACCTTTTACAATTCACAACAACTACCATACCAGTATAAATACCATTATGCTAATGCTCTTATCTCATTTTTCTAGCATCTTCGTCCTCTCACAACGGAGATCTCTCTAACTTCTGCTGTCTATCAAAAGCTATTCACTTTTATCATTATCTGCTTCTGGAAGAAATAAGAATTACAAAGCAAGAGTGAGCCAAAAATGCCCATCAAGTATATAATTTGAGTTTCAAATATTAATAACAAAGGAAAATTGCTGGACAAAAGTTTTAAACAATTTTAAAAGATTCTATTTATTTGAGTGAGTTGAGCGAATACATGTTGGTTGTCACCAGCCTTTAATCATAAATCCAAAAGTGACAAGTGATTCCCAGATTCATCTCCTGAATCAGGGTTTGTCCGGTTTTGGAATCATAAATGTTTTGAGAGAGAATGCCGTTAATGGCGATCAACAACAAATTAGAATGGACACTAGTTCACACTTATACCCTGCTGATCAGTCAGGATACAATATAGATCTATACCCAACCGTATAGATCCATTCAGGTACCTAGGCTCTATCGCCCAAGGGTCCGGTACATCCCGGCCCATAGGATCCAGCTCATCATTGGCTCTTACAGTAACATCCATCCCGTAGAGTGTTTTGATGTCAAATCATTTTGATTTCAAAACATCCCAATTCAGGGTTCGCAAATAACCCGAAAGAATGGGTATTTGCTCAAGAGAGCAATCGATAATATAGGAACAATAATGAAAGGAACTTGCATAATAAGAATAATTGCAGTGAAATATAAAATAGTTAACTATTCTGCACTTAGAATAGGAACGAAGAAACATTTGAGGTATTTTAAAAGAAAGTTCAGGAATACTTGCCTCGATAAGCTTTAGCCACTATTATCGGTTGACTTTTGGATTGCCTTGAACATTTGTCTTTATCGTTAGACCACTATCCTATTCCGGCTACGATCCCAATGCTCAGGTCCTTGGATTGGAACTTTACTGAGCTCAAAGTCTTACCACTATATCACTCTTAGTCCGACGTCACTCCTCGGGTATTCCGAGTAGGACCTACAAGGTTGAAATACCCTAATTCAGATAATCGTTTCGCTTAACATTAAATCACTATCCTATTCGACCCATACGATTTCATAACCCAACTCATATTTATATGTATTATTGAAGTAGTCATAGCAATTACGGTTCACATCTTCGAAACTCGGTTCGGTGTTTGTTTTCGGAAAGTACGTATATTTGTTGTTTTGAAAATAGTAGGGTGATTATAGAATATTTTGTCACAACACATAACTAAATTTGTATAATATAATTACATATTATCGTTCGACGTCTCCGATAATTATAGGTTACGTTCCCGTATTTTCGGAATTAATTTCCTGAAAATCGGGCACCGTCTCCTTTATTTATCGGCCTACCCGTCGAGTCAATCGACGTCAAAACACAACAATAATCGCAATGCAATCCAATCCATATTCCAATTTACCAATCCCATCCACCAACACAATTCACTTTATTAGTTATTATTATTCATTTTTGTTTCAAAATTTATTTTACACTAATTTTATTTATTTATGATTTAGGACTCAGATTAAAATCATCATCGTCCACCGTCGGCTCGCCGAGGCTCATCGACGACGGCAGTAAAATTCGCGGGTTCCCGTTTATTCCGGGCTTCTAATTGCGAATCCCACCGATTAAATTGACATTTTCTCGCACATGAATATTTATTTCATAAGTTAATCAATTAAATAATAATAATTTCTTTTTCTGCAAGAAAATTAGAATAAACCAATTAATCAGAATTATCTGAATCAAGGCAATAGATATAATTACAGGACACACACGCAGCAAGCGGCCGGAAAATGACCGGAATAAACATGAATTAAATAGCAAGAACAAGACAAGCAGCATAGAAGGGGAAAACAACACTACAACAATCATAATCATATACATACATACACAAGGACGTATATATATATACGAACCGGAGCCACCAACCAAACGGCGGCGACTTACCGGAAGAGTGTGGCGGCAGAGAATGGAAGAATAGGGAGGATGAAGTAAGAGAGAAAGAAGGAGATAGAAATAGATTAATAGAGCATCGAGAGAAAGATGAAGAACATCAAGAGAATTCGCGAGAGAAGGAAGAAACGGGGGTGTGAGGAACATGGGTGTTGGATATATTTGAGATGTCATGTCTAATATGTTTCATGTTTAGTTTTCAGATCTTAACTAACAGGAAATATCAGTTCTTACTGAAATCAGGACTTACTGGAAGTCAGGACTTAAGGATATCAGGACTTAGATTATCAGAAGATAATATCAGAAGATGGATATCAGGACTTAAGTACTGGAGGACTAACAGTTAAGGAAGGAAGCTGATTTACAGGAAAGAAGATCAAAACTAATACAAGAAGAAGATATGCATGGAAAGAGTTCGAGGACTAGAAGAATTATATAAGATATATGGTTGATATATTTTAGGAGACAGAATTATATTCCATATCAACTAGAAGTTATCTTGTAACCATGTGTCTATATAAACACAGACATAGGTTTACTCTATAAGAGTTACGATCATCGAGAAGATCATATATTGTAACCTAGCAGCTCTTGTGATATTTGTTCATCACTGAGAGAGAACAGTTCCATTGTAACAGAGTTTGTTATATCGAATACATCTGTTTTCTATTAATTGTGCTTTAAATCAATTTGATTGTATTCTACACTGTATTCAACCCCCTTCTACAGTGTTGTGTTACCTAACAAGTGGTATCAGAGCTTATCTGTTAACACACATACAGTAAAGATCCAAAACAATCATGTCTGAAGAAGCTGGAAAATCCAATCAAGCCCGCTAAAACTGAAGAAACCCAAAGACTCAAACCCATAGTCGATATGAGACTATCAGGGTTCCTATGTTGAGATCGTCTGAGTATCCCATATGGAAAGTGAAGATGACTATGTTTCTGGAAGCTACAGATCCAGAATACCTTGACAGAATTTATGAAGGACCGTATAAGCCAACCAAGCTCTCTATTATAGTTGCAGATCAGCCAGCAAAGACCATACCAAAGGAGAAAAGTGAATACACAGCTAAAGATATCTCATATATTTCCAAGGATGCAAAGGTAAGGCATTTGCTGCATAGTTCCATTGATATGGTCATGTCAAATAGGGTAATTCAATGCAAGACTGTAAAGGAGATATTGGATGCTTTGGAGACAAGGTGTTAGGGAACTGATGCAATCAAGAAAAACAGGAGGACTATACTCACTCAAGAGTACAAGCACTTTGACTCAAAAAGTGATGAGTCATTAACTGACTTATATGACAGGTTTTTCAAACTCTTGAATGATCTGTCACTGGTGGACAAGGAATATGACATTAAAGATTCAAATCGAAAATTCCTTTTAGCTTGAAAGCTACTATTATAAGAGATAACTATGCTCTTGATGAAACTACTCTTGATGAAATTTATGGATTGCTCAAGACTTATGAACTTGAGATGGATCAAAGAAGCAAGAGACATGGGAGAAAGTCAAGAAAAGTTGCTCTTAATACGGAGGAGGAATTCCCCAAAGTGGATGTCTCAAAGAAAGAAAAAGGAAAGGCTCTCATCATAAAGTCTGATTTAGAATCATCAAGTTCTGATGATGATGATTCAGAAACTGAAAGTCTACCTGAAGTAGATGATGATGAAGAGATGATAAAGATGTGTGCTCTTATTGTGAAAGGTATCACAAAGATAGCCTACAGGAAATTCAGAAGGGGAAAGAAGTTTTCCAGGAAATGAAGAAGTTCTGATAGGTAGAGTTTCAGAAAATCTGAAGGTAAAGGAGGAAAGTCTGACAGAGGAGATTACTCAAATGTCAAATGCTACAACTGTGGTGAGAAATGCCACATATCTGCTGACTGCAAGAAAGGAAAGAGTGACAAAGGTAAGGCACTTGTCACAAAGAAGAAAAGCTGGACATACACCTCAGATTCTGAAGATGAGGAGAACTATGCCTTAATGGCAAATGCTAATAGCAGTTATGATGTTGCTGAGTTAAAGGTACCTCAAACAACTTATGCCTTTCATACTGATGATATTACTGAGTTGAGATTATATCTTAAAACCATGTTTATTAGCTATAGAGATCAAACTTTAACATGTGAAAGATTAACTTCTGAAAATCTTGCTTTTAAAAAGAGGAATGATTATTTAGAAAAAGAGTTAGTTATATTCCATCAAACTCAGAAGGATAGAGATGATACTTTCTATGTGAGAGATGAAGTGCTAAAAATGAATAAATCTCTAAAAACTGAGTTAGAAAAGGAGAGAGAGATTATCAGGACTTGGACTAACTCTGGCAGAACAACTCAGAATATACTAAGTAGTGAGAACTGGAAAGAGGGCTTAGGTTATGGAGATGAGAAAAGTGAAAAAGGAATTGAACAAGTTAAGCCAATTATTGTTAAACAGACTACTAAGACAAAGGTAAATCCCGTTAAATTTGTAACTGTACCTGTAAAGTCTGATTCTGAAAAGATGAAAGATGTTGAGATAGAAGTGATAGCAGAGTCAACTTCTGACAAATTAGAACAAGATAAACCAACTGAAGTTAACATAGGCTTAATGACACAGAAGCAACTTAAATATAAGCTAAAAGAGATTACCAATGTAAACAAGGTAAAGGAAGCTAGGAAAAATAGGAATGGAAAGGAAGGTGTGAATAAAAGCAACAATTATATGCCTGTTCCTAATGCTCCTAGAAAGAAATGCTATAATTGTGGAAATTCTAACCCTCTGGCTTCTTTTTGCAGGAAGAATAAGAATATAAACTCCTTACCTTCTAAGTCAGGAGTTAAGAGTCAGTCTGTTAGGTTTAAGCCACAAAATCCTTGTTTTCATTATGGTAGTGTGTGGTATTCCATTTATACTTGTAAGGAATATCATAGTCTGTACTATGATTATTATCAGATTAAACCTTCTTTGAAGAAAGTTACTTTAATTCCTTCTAGTGTAAAGTATGATGTAAAGTCTGATAATGTTAATACTGACAAGAAAATTGTTAGCATAAACTCTGATGTTAAATCCGTTGCAAATATTAACAAACTTAAAAAGGCCAAAGGATCCAAGCAAGTCTGGGTCCTTAAAACTAACCTATAGTGGTCTTTGTGATTGCAGGGCAACAGAAAGAACATCCTAGTTCTGGACAGTGGATGTTCAGGACATATGACTGGAAATAAAGCCCTGCTATCAGACTTTGTGGAGAAAGCTGGCCCATGAGTTTCTTATGGAGATGGAAACATTGGGAAAACTCTGGTAGGGATGTGGCAAGATCAATCTTGGGAATGTCATTATTGAATCAGTAGCTCTAGTCTCAGGACTTAAACACAATCTGTTGAGTATAAGTCAAATCTGTGACAGAGGTTATCATGTGCATTTCTTTGAAGAACACTGTGAAGTTATAAGTAATTCAACAGGCAAAGTGGTTCTGAAAGGATATAGGCATGGTAACATTTATGAAGCCAGAATTTCAACAAGAACTGATGGTTCTGCAATCTGTCTGTTGAGTAGAGCGTCAATTGAAGAAAGCTGGAATTGGCACAAGAAACTCTCTTATTTAAATTTCAACAATATAAATGAGCTTGTAAAGAAAGATCTTGTGAGAGGACTACCAAAAATAGTATTTTCTCCTGATGGCCTTTGTTATTCATGTCAGAAGGAAAAACAAAGAAAATCTTCTTTCAAGAGCAAAACTGAGTCATCAATTCTTGAGCCTTATAACCTACTACATGTTGATCTATTTGGTCCAGTCAATGTCATGTCTATTGCAAAGAAGAAATATGCTATGGTTATAGTGGATGAGTTCACAAGGTACACATGGGTGTACTTCTTGCACAAGAAGACTGAAACTGCACCTACCCTAACTAATCATATCAGAAAGGTGGATAAATTGATCAAAGATTCTGTTAAAATCATAAGGAGTGATAATGGCACTGAGTTCAAGAATTCAATCATGAAAGAGTTCTCCAAAGATCATGGAATCAAACAGGAATTTTTTGCACCTGGAACTCCACAGCGAAATGGAGTTGTAGAAAGAAAGAACAGGACTTTCATTGAAGCTGCACGAACAATGCTTGATGAAGTAAAGCTACCAACCTATTTTTGGGCTGAAGTTGTGCAGACTGCTTGTTTTACACAAAATGCAACACTCATAAACAAGCATGGAAAAACACCATATGAAATGGTGAAGAAGAAGAAGCCAAATCTGAAATACTTTCATGTATTTGGTTGCAAGTTTTTTGTTCTTAAGACTCATACTGAACAGCTGTCAAAATTTGATCTAAAAGCTGATGAAGGAATTTTTGTTGGATATCCACTTTCCATAAAAGCCTTCAGAGTCTACAATTTAAGAACAAGAGTTGTCATGGAATCTATCAATGTCTCTTTTGATGATAAGAAGATTACTGGACTTGAAGATTTTGATGATCATGATCAGCTGAGATTTGAGAATGAAGATTTAAATTCTGATTCTGAAAATTCTGATCCTGTAAGTTCTGATGGATTAAGTTCTGATGTCATTGAAACTGTGGTAACAACTCCAAAGGAAAATGCACCTGTCCAGGGGGAGCAAGCTGAAGATCCTACCACATCTCAAGACTCTCGAGAAGCATTAGAACCTTTCACTGGCTCTTCAAGTTTTGATTCATCTAGTTCTGATGAGCCAAAGTCTGATAATTCTGGAAGCTCTAATTCTTCAACTTCTGAAAAATCAAATTCAAATTCTGAAGTCTCAGAGAGCATAACTACAGGGGGAGCATCAGAAAATGCTGATGGAGACAACAGGGATCATGAGGGAGGATCCAGTTCTAGAGATCAACTTCCAGCTGCAAGGAAGTGGACTAAAGCACTAGTGGAAGCTGCCAATTTCTTGGAGGCAGATTGGTTTCTGGGTTTAGCAAGAAACAAAAGTCAATTTCCACATCAACTGCAGAAGCAGAATGTATTATTGCAGGAAGCTGTTGTGCACAGATTCTTTGGATGAAGAATCAGTTACTGGATTATGGGTTAGAATTTTCTAAAATCCCTATTTACTGTGATAATCAAAGTGCTATTGCGATGATAGGTAATCCAGTTCAACACTCAATGATAAAGCACATCAGCATTAGGTACCATTTCATAAGGGAACATGTGGATGAAGGTATAGTGGAATTGCATTTTGTTCCAACAGATCAACAGCTAGCAGATATCTTCACAAAACCACTATATGGAGCTACTTTTATAAGATTGGTAAATGAACTTGGAATGGTTTCAGGTTCTTTCTCTAAATCTGCTTAGTTTTTGCTCTCATGCATCAGGCTTTATGATCAGTGTTTACTGACTATATTATCTATATGTAATATGTATTTAATTTAAAAATTCATTAAATGCTGATTGTTATCTGATGTGGATTTAGATACTCTGATAAGTGTTTTGATTGTTCTGTGACTATTCAATCCAATGAGGATATCCGTGCTAGATGCTGACCTAGTAGTTTTAACATACTAGAAATCCCATGTTTGAATTAGTTGTTTATGTGGAAACTCATTAACACAAGCAGATTCTGATATTGAGCTTAGTCAAGTTTACATTGTGTATCTTATTACTAAGTCACAAACTAGATTCTTGTTTCTTATCTGTCAAATTCTGATGTCAGTAAATCTTAAGAATGAACTAAGTGCTGATAAGCCTCACTTATCAAAAGAAAAAAAAAGAAAAAAATAAAAGTCAGGTACTCCTTTGAGATCTAGAGTAAAAATGTAAAAGGGAAGACCCAAGTGCATTGTAGGTATTAAGTAATATGCATTAGAAAAGCAAATATTTTTCTTGGTGACTTTTCACACTCTATAATTACTGGAGAAATACTCTGATAATAGCATAACTTCTGATAAGCAGTCGTGACTCACTTACACTAAGAAGTCACTGTAAAAAGGAATTTCAAAAGATGCTTAAAATGAGCACAAACAGTTGAAATGGACTCATACATAAATTTGTTCTATAGTATACATCATGACTGATGATAGATTTTAAGCATTTTTCTGAGTTATGCCTTATTTCTAAGATGTACTGAAGTTGATCAGACTTTAATCCTTATATGATATTTTGCTGAATGCACACACTTTCACTCCATATGAATGATGAAAATTACTGTGGTGATTAAGTTGTTTTTGACAAACAGTTAATTGTCATTTGCATAAATTCTGAGGACAAGTTCTGATGATTAAACTCTGAAGAAAACAAGTCAGTATTTGTATGAAGAATCACAGAAAAATATATTCACTATTTGAGTACAGAGGCCATGTTCTGATGACTGTTAAAATCTGATATGAGTTAAGTTTTGATATTAAATCCTGATGGAATTTTTGATGCTTACGTGGCATTTTTCTTTACTTGACTTATTTGTGGTAAAATCTGAAACAGTCATATTTAAATCAGATTAAATTTGGGTAAGTTAAAAACAGTCATAATCATTATGGGTTAGTGGTTAACCTGTTGGTTTTGAATAACTGCATGTGCATGATAATTATTGCCTATTTTACGTGCCCATTAACTTCTGTTTTAACTTTTTACTGACTGTTCATGCATTGTCAGGTGTAAAGTGTATCCCATGCTTCAAAAATATAACTGTTGAAGTGGAGAGAGTATATATATGGGAGTGAAAATATTTTCTAATCTTTTATTTACTTTTCTATTTTTCATCTCTCTTATTCTCTCTTTCTCTAATATTCTCTGAAGTGGTCTTCTTTCAGGACTTTTATCAAACACTTTGCAAACACTCTCTGTCTCACTTAAATTCTTACAGAGATGGCACCAAAAGACGTGATTTTCAATGGAGCTAAGTTTATTCCTAAAAACAACTCTGCCATTCTTAGCAAGGCTGAAGCTCCATCGGAACTTCACTTCATTCAGGATTTTCTCACTAATTCTGATATTGGGTACGCTCTAACCTAACCTGATGCAGTTTCTGGAACTCAAGTGCTGGAGTTTTGGAGAAGTGGAGTATATGATGATGGTGGTGCTCAAGGGTCCCCAAGTATAATCTTTTCATCAGGGGAGGACGAGCATGTCGTAACTTTGGCTACAGTACGCCAAGCACTGCAGCTGCCTGAGAACTACGCCTATTCCACTGTTGAGGAGCCAGTTCTTCAAAATATGATGGCCAGTCTGAGGTATGAAAGGACATTGGCCAAGCTGGGTCAATTGAAGAGACCTTACATAAGGAGGGAATGGAGTTTCTTCTTGACTGCATCACCAAGGCTTTTGCAAACAAATGTTCTAATTTTGATGCCATCCCCATCCTGAGTCAACAAATCGGGTATGCTCTCATTAATCAAACTAATTTTGATTATGCAAGTGCTGTTTTAGGTTTCATTGGGGATAGGATGACAGAAGATAGAAATACTGTCTATTTTGCTAGATTATGTCAGCTTATTTATAGCTTTTGTTGTGATAATAAGCCCCAAGTAGCTCATGAATTACTTCCATCATTCAAACTAGCCAAAAGAGCTTTTAATGACTTATTATCTACTGATAATAAGAAGGCTGTGTTGAGACCCCTCCAAATATCTTTATCTGTCAAACAAGCCTTAATAATCTATGATCCAGTGAAATACATTGCATTATACCTGATGTCCAACCATCAGAACCTCAACCATCAGCACCTACCACCTCTACACAAACACCTCAGACTTCTCAACCATCAGCACAAACAACCAGACCTTCATCTTCCAAACCTTCTAAGAGAACAAAGTCTATTCCTCAACCTCCACAAAAGAGAAGGAAGATGATTCTCAGAGATGAGTCTGAGAGTGAAGAGGAAATAATTGAAGCACGAGTTCATGCATCTGAACCTGTGATAGTTGAAGATGAGAATTTTACTTCTCAGAAAGAAACAGCAGCTCAAAGTTCTGATACTTTGAAAAGGAAATTTGTAAATTCTGATGCTGCTGAAGCAACTACTTCATTGGCAAGGAGATTAAAGAAAATGAAGGCAAGGAAGTATTTGGCTAAGGCTATATTAGAAGATACTGAAGAAGCTGAGGAAGGGGATCATGAATCTCTGATCTCACAAGAACCAATTATTATAGCAGCCCTTCCAGCTCAAGCCAAAAACACTGCTAATGACACAGTTCTTACCCCTCCTGTCTCTCCAATTAAAGCTACAGATGATGCTAAAGAACAAACTGATAATTCTGAAATAGATATTCATAATTTGAATATACCTGAAGTTCTTTATCTGGAAGCTCCATCTACATCAAAGACACCAGCTCTGGACATAAATTCTGCTGATCAGAATTTAGATGATGTAATTCCTGAATCTCCAGTTGCTTCACACACTGTTGAGCTCTCAGAACAGAATGAGTCTTCCTCAAGTTCTGATGACAGTGTTTCTGCTGAGACTCCAGTACCTATTCTGGGCAAGGAAGAATTGGTGAAGAAATTTGTTGAAAAGGAAACACCTATTCCTTGGGAAGATACTCACAGAGGTGTTGAGTGGACCAAGAAGTGGAATGAATCAGATTTTATTTCATGTTCTAAAATTCTGACAGAGCATATTGCAAAAGCTGATGAGTTTCTCACAAATGCTGATTTCAAGACACAACTCAATATCACAGCTCTGTCTACAAAACATATTCAAGGTCTACATACTGCTACTCATGAAAAGGTTGATACACTCAGAGAACAAACTGATAAGCTCGATCAAGTGCTCAAGCTTGACAAAAATAGGTATATCAGACCTATTTCTGAAAAAGTTACAGCCACTGAGAAAACTCAAGAGAAGCAACAGGCCCAAATTGCAGAGGTTCTGGTTAATTAAGCTTCTCAGAAAGCTCAATTGGATGAAATCCAATCTTCAGTTGAACTTCTTCTTTCTCTCTTACATCCTAATGATGCCAAAAAGGTGGAGAAGGTAGTTAATTCCAAATGCTCACCTACTCAAGAACTGAAGAAAAAGGATGATAAAGGTGATGACCAGGGAAACTCTGAAAAGAGCAGAGGTCAAAGAAAAATTCAAAGAAAATCTTCTATTCAGAACAAGTCAAGTTCTGATGCTGTGAATGCTCAAATACTGAAGTCAAGTGGTGATAAGCAAAGTCTGATGTCAAGTTTTGATATTCTGATTCAGTCAGGATCTGAAGACTCTTAGAAGTTCTTGCAAACTCTGAAGTTAAAGGGGAAGCAGACTCCTGTTTATTACAAAGATCCTAAAATCCAGACACTTGATGAGGAGATCGAAAGAAGATTATTTCTGAAACACAATCCAGGAATGGATTTAGAAACTCTCAAGGAGGAAGAAGCTAGATTTGCTGCTAAGAAGACAAATCCCAAGTCTAAAGCTTCTAATGCAAAGAAACCTCCAAGGACTAAGGAAAATGGCATTGTGATCAAGGAAAAGTCAAATTCTGAAACTTCAAAATTTAGAACTAGATCACAGACTGAGAGTAATCCCAAAGACAAAGGGAAAGGAAAAATTGATGAACCAACCAAGTCACTGGACTTGAAAACTTCTCAAGATCTGATGAAACTAGTGTGTAAAATGGTTCAAGTATCTGATGATAATCTTGTTGAAGATGAAACTGTTCAAATTCTGAAAAAAAAGAAAGATAAGTGAAGATTCTAAAACAACTTCTGACACTGCTCAAGTTGTTGTTCAGAATAAAGGACAGGAAGGTACAGAAGAAACAACAAATTCTGATCAAGCTATCAAGACATCAACTGCTGACAATGCTCAAGTTGATTTGAATAAATTGACAATTGCTGATAAGAAGAAGCTGTTATGGAAGAAAGCTACTCTAGTTGAACCAAAATCCAATCTCATGATTAATCAACTTGCTACATTTGGGTTGAAAGCCAAGCAACCTAGAGATAAAGCTGGATTAGGTTCTGACGAAGAGAAGATTCAAACAAGAGTAGAGGTTACTCTAGGAGATCCTTTCATATTGACAAACAAACCATATGAACAAATCAAACAAAGGCAAATTGACAAGGTGTTGTCTGCTCAAGTTGTGATATATGCTCATGATAAGGAGAATCTGAAATAGAAATTAATCTTATTTCTCAATGATGGAAGGACTTATAGATTAGTTGATTCTGATGTATTAAAGAAGTCTATCAGAGAACTTCAACATATTCATTATATTCTAGAAGTAAAATCTGATGTTACAAGAGGATGGTTAGAATATATTTTGAAGGCTATAAAAGATCTATTCAGAATCTCTGGTACAAAGACTTCTCATTACAGTCCAATGATTACTGAAGGTGATGGAAGAGAAATTCCTATGCTGAAGAATTCTACTAAGGTGGAAGTTATTCTGAAAGGAAGATGCTTATGTTATAATGAAAACTCTTCACATCCTAAGGTTATCAGACTTGGTAATGGACTTGAAAGAAAATCCATTCAAGCTCTCAGAACAACCATTTATCAAATTGGTGATAGTAATGAAGAAGAATTGATGCAGGTCAAAGCATAGTTATCTGAAGTTCTGAAGAAAGCTGAAGATAATCTGATAAATGATTTTGTTAAGAATCATTATGGATTCAGATTGATTCAGTGATGTTGGTAAAGATGGATGTTTTGTAAGTTGTAATTTATAGTCTTATTAAACTCTTATTGCATTTGAACTTAAGTGTTTTTGACATCATCAAATCTATTAACTTGTATATTCTTGCATAATTTACAAGTTGGGGGAGATTGTTGGATATATTTGAGATGTCATGTCTAATATGTTCCATGTTTAGTTTTCAGATCTTAACTAACAGGAAATATCAGTTCTTACTGAAATCAGGACTTACTGGAAGTCAGGACTTAAGGATATCAGGACTTAGATTATCAGAAGATAATATCAGAAGATGGATATCAGAACTTAAGTATTGGAGGACTAACAGTTAAGGAAGGAAGCTGATTTATAGGAAAGATTATTGAAACTAATACAAGAAGAAGATATGCATGGAAAGAGTTCGAGGACTAGAAGAATTATATAAGATATCTGGTTGATATATTTTAGGAGACATAATTATATTCCATATCAACTAGAAGTTATCTTGTAACTGTGTGTCTATATAAACACATACATAGGTTTACTCTATAAGAGTTACGATCATCGAGAAGATCATATATTGTAACCTAGCAGCTCTCGTGATATTTGTTCATCAATGAGAGAGAACAGTTCTATTGTAACAGAGTTTGTTATATCGAATACATCTGTTTTCTGTTACTTGTGCTTTAAATTGATTTGATTGTATTCTACACTGTATTCAACCCCTTCTACAGTTTTGTGTGACCTAACAAGGGGAGAAAGAGAGTGTGCCTTGCTTTTTATTAACTTTGGTTTCGTTATTATCTATCCATTTTCATTAACTTCTGATTCGTTTTCTCATAACTTAATGAAATAGTTATGCGCAAGGTTTTGTCAAAAAATTATAAATTACATACCATAATTCTCAGAATATTCAAAAGTTAACAAAATAAAAGTTTCATGATTTTTGAATCATTTTTGGAATTCACATCAGACCCGTATTTTACAATTTAACGAATGCACGTGCGGTTAAATAAAAGCCAGAAAATTGCCGGAATAATTTTAAAATTCTCGAAATATTTAAAAGTTAATAAAATAAAATTTTCATGATTTTTGAAACATTCTGAAATTAAATACTGATTTACAATTAAGTGCAATTCAGAAAATTATTTAAAAATAATTAATCAATAAAATATTGATTTCTAAATTTTATAAACTCCTAAAAATAATAAATAGAGTTATAAAGAAACACGATTAATTTTTAGAAACAATTTTAGCATTTATAAGAATAAATATTCAATAAAATTACTTTAAAAATGAATTAAATTCATACAGCTCGATAATTAATTATAAAATTAATCTTCACATCCAACAAATCACAAACAATTAATAATAAAGCGAAACATAGCTAACAGAACCATCACATATTTTATTTATTTAATAATTCAATAATTATATTTATATATCAGATCCGAAAATAGGTTACTTAGTCGCTAAGTAACTATATGACGATACAATTTTAATACCAGAATTGAATAATTATCCAAATAGAGCTTCCTATAAAATACTTTATACGAAAATAAGGTGATAATATCTCGCCTTTTGAAAATACGAGTTTTATCGATCTATAAAGTATTTAACGTATCGAAAATTTCATGTTGGGACTCGTACTGGTCAAACTGTACCCCAGATCGAAAAAGTCAAAACACGGAAAGTGTTCAGAATTATCAGATTAGGTTATGAAGGAGTTTTCGGAGGAGTTTCAGGTTGTACAAACGCAAAAACGATTGAAGTGGGACGATTTCTGATTCTAAAAAGTAATTTTATGATCACGTAAAAATAATCATTATTGATTCTATAAATCCCTATAAAATCATATCACACTCCAAAAATTACCATAAAATACCAAAACAATCTATATTTTATTCTGGATAATTAAAGATTAAAATATCTAAATTTTTATCAGAAATAAACATCTAAATATTAATATCAATCATCATATAATTCACCAAAATTCACATAAAAATTACATAATAATTATTTATTAATAAAAATAATTACATAATATTTCTCGGATGTTACATGTGACCTTATAATATGTCTAGAGTCACTAAAGGCATCCGACATTTGATTAGAAATATTTTGCATATGAATAATTCTTTGAACTTCAGATTCACATTGATTAGTACGTAAATCAATAGAATTTAATCTCGATGCATTCCATGATATTTCGGAATTTAATTTATGCAAATCATTATCTCCCCCTAATTTAGGGAACATGGATTCATCAAAATGACAATCAGCATAACGAGCAGTAAAAACAGCACCAGTTAATGGTTCCAGATACCTTATAATAGACGGGAAATCAAAACCAACATATATACCAATTCTTCTTTGAGGTCCCATTTTAGTTCTTTGTGGTGGTGATATAGGAACATACACAGCACAACCAAATACTTTTAAATGAGATATATTAGGTACTTGACCAAGAACTAATTCTTGAGGGGATTATTTGTGGTAAGAAGAAGGCCTTATTCTAATTATATTCACAGCATGAAGTATTGCATGACCCCAAACAGATATAGGTAACTTTGCCCTTAGGAGTAAGGGACGGGAAATAAGTTGAAGTCTTTTAATTAAGGATTCTGCTAAACCATTTTGTGTATGTACGTGAGCCACCGAATGTTCGACTAAGATTCCTACTGACATACAATAATCATTAAAAGTTGCAGTTGTAAATTCAGCAGCATCATCTAGTCGAATTGATTTAATGGTTTGGTTAGGAAATTGAGCTCGGAGTTTAATTATTTGGGCAAGTAATTTGGAAAAGGCTGTATTTTAGGTTGTAAGTAGACATACATGAGACCATCGAGTTGACACATCAATTAAAACCATAAAGTACCTAAATGGGCCAAAAGATGGATGAATAAGACCACAAAGGTCACCGTGAATTCTTTTTAAGAATTTTGGGGACTCAGTTTGAAGCTTAACTGGGGATGGTCGGACAATCAGTTTTCCTAAGGAACATGCTGAATAGTGAAGTTCATCTTGGGATATTATCTTTTGAGTTTTAAGAGGGTGTCCCACAGAATTTTCAACAATACGGTGCATCATAGATACTCCTGGATGACCGAGTCTTTGTGCCAAAGGGAAAGGAGTTTTGGGTCTATGACTTTGGGAATGTTGACACTATGAGATTCAAGAACTCGTATACTTGTAACATATAATCCTGAAGAAACCGAGTGGAATTTTTCTAAGACCCTTTTATTGTCAGCGATATTTGAGGTGATGAGAAGGCATTCTTTTTCATTCTCATTAGTAGTTTCAACGTGAAACCCGTTAAGAAGGATATCTTTAAAACTCAGTAGGTTTCTAGTGGACTTGCTAGAGTATAGAGCCTCTTATATGTGTATGTGTGTCTTATTTGGTATAAGCAAACTAGCTTTCCCAAAACATTCTATTATATTTGATGTACCCGATACCGTCCAGACATGTGAGTTGGTTTTAGTCAACTGTGAGAAGTATTTCCGACTCTATAAAATAGTGTGTATGATTGCGCAGTCAACAATGCTATATCTTTCATCTCTATACAAATATAAACGAAAACTATCTTTATTAAAAACATACTGAGAACATAGAACAACAACATGAAACAAGTACATAAAATGAGTACTTAATGGAAATAAGTAAAACACAAAGGAAATAAGTAAAGCAAGACAATATATGAAGTCTAGTTGTCTAAACCATAATAAAGATTAGCACCAGTGTCTATTTCATTTGAGGCCTTATTGACTGGTTCATTAACTAGATTATAATTAGCGAAGTTGGTTTCTACTCTCTTTCCATTATTCCTTTTGGATGACTCGTCGAGATCAACAAGATATTTGGGTGTGCGACAAGTACGTTGCCAGTATAATGCCCTCCAGACCCGGGGTATAAGTCTAGGGGTTACTAGTTAATCACCAAACCTGTACAATCTGAATAACAAATAATAAAAAATGTATCTAAACCTCTTTAACACTAACCAGGATCTTTTTAGGTTAAAGTATGAAAACAAGAACCACTAACTACTTTATTACAAACCATATTTAAAATCTTACAAACTCTCTTTATTACAAACCATTGTCTAACTAGTTTTAAACTAATTTCATCTTTTATTCAAACATACATACTAACTATCTATACTCCACCTGTTCGGGTAACTCAAAGCTTTCTTCCTGGATTGGGATCAACACATTGGGTATGAGAGGATCCCGAGGCTTGACCCCCTTCTTTACCACTCGAGTCTTGATGAGTTTCATATTCCTTCTTAACTAAAAACAATAAGGTGAATAACAACAAAAAGGGGTGAGCCAAAAATTGCTCAACAAGTCCGCAAAATATAAACAGTGTTAAAGCAGTTTAAATGAATCGGTAATCTGGGTATATCTGCAAAGATATAACCCCGCAAGAATAGAAAGAAGGCCACTGCTGGCGAATGCAAATGAACTGAACTAGACACAAGTTCGCATCTATACCCTGCTGATCATCCAGGAGACAGTGCATATCTATATCCCACTATATAGATCCAGTCGAGAACCCAGGCACTACGGCCCATCTCAAGGATCCGGTTATGTCTCGGTCCTTAGGATTAAGTAAAACTTAATCCCCAAAATATCACTATCCCGTCCATGGAGTAGCAACCGGAACAATCGGTATGCTTTGATATATTCTAATTACTAGAATATACCAATGTGTATGCGTATCAATTGGAATATGAATAAGGAATTCAAAGGAAAAGGAGAAATCAAGAATCGAAATGAAATATAAACAAGAGAATAACAAGTGTGCATCGGTGTTTATGAACAAGAATCAAAAGAGTGCAAGTGTGATATGAATCTGAGGAATATCACTATTCTGAAATTAGAATTGGGGAAAAACATGCCTTCTGCGCGACTCACTCCAATTATGTCACCTTTGTCTATCACCGGCTCAACCTGCCTTGCTGGCTTAGCTTCTGTTAGAGAAATAGACTGGTTTAATCAATTCGTACTTCAATTGCGTCTTGAACCGACTTCACATCGTTTCTATTGTCTACCCATGCGCTTATGATTGACTCGTATATTATATATATTAACAAGCAAGACTCGATTAACCATATAATACACATAAGCACATAAGCCACATAATCATTTTTATAGTTAAAATATTTTTTTTAGAATCAAAATCGACTCGCTGATCGCATAACTGATCATTATCTGACTCGTTTCCTATTTTTCGGGATTTATCGGACTCGTCTCGGCACGTAATTCAGCATATAATCAAAAAAATATCAAGGTCAACTAATTTCTAGAAAAATTAGGTTTTAATATTATTTTTAATGAAAATGATTCATTTTTCTGAGTCAAAGGGCTTTCGTTTCGCTCGAATCGGACTAACAGTCTAATTAATATCAATTAAGCACAGAAAAATCAATTTATTATTTAATTTAAAAAATTATTACTAATTTTTAAATCCTAAAATATTTTTTAAATAATTATTTAGGAAAAATCAGAATTAAAAATAATTTTTCTAGAATTTTTGGAATTAAAATAAATTTATTATAATTTATTAAAAATAATTTGATTAATTATCAAAATAATTAATCATTATTAAATAATTACTAAATAATAAATAAATAATAAATAATTGAGAAAATAATTAAATCTAATTTTTAGAAAATATTTCAGAATTATTTATAATATAAATCAATTAATTAATAATTAATTAATCAATTTATAAAATAAAAACAATCCAAATCCGGGGTCAAGATTTGGTGTCACTAAACAATCTTTATATAAAATAAAAGAATATTCAATTAACCCTTTGAATCCGGATCGTTTACAGGTTATGGTATGAAATAAGAATCTAACCTTCTACAATTCACAACAACTACAATACGAGTGTAAATACCTTTGTACTAATGCTTTGTCTTATTCTTCTAACATCTTCGACATCTCGTAGCGGAGATTTCCCTAACTTATGCTGTCTATCAAAAGCTATTCACTTTTTTCATTATCTGCTTCTGGAAGAAATAAGAATTACAAAGAAAGAGTGAGCCAAAAATGCCCAACAAGCATATAATTTGAGTTTCAAATATTAATATCAAAGTAAATTTCCGGACAAAAGCTTTAAACAATTTTAAACAATTCTATTTATTTGAGGGAGTTGAGCGAATAAACATTGGTTGTTACCAGCCTTTAATTATAAATCCAAATGTGATAATCGATTCCCAGATTCTTTTCCAGAATCAGGGTTTTGTCCGGTTTTGGAATTATAAAACTTTTCAAGAGAGAATGCCGTTAATGGCGATCAACAACAAATTAGACTGGACACTAGTTCACACTTATATCCTGTTGATCAGTCAGGATATAGTGTAGATCTATACCCAACCGTATAGATCCATTCAGGTACCTAGGCGCTATCTCCCAAGGGTCCGGTCCATCCCCACCCCATAGGATCCAACTCATCACTGGTCCTCACAATAACTATCCAGCCCGTGGAGTATTTTGATGTCAAATCATTTTGAATTCAAAACATCCCAATTCAGGGTTCGCGAATAACCCGAAAGAATGGGTATTTGCTCAAGAGAACAATCGATAATATAGGAATAATAATGAAAAGGACATGCATAATAAGAGTAATTACAGCAAAATATAAAACATTTGACTATTCTGAACTTTGAATAGGAACTAAGAAATAATTGCAGTATTTTAAAAGAAAGTTCAGGAATACTTGCCTCAATAAGCTTTAATCGCTATTACTAGTTGACTTTGGTTCGACTTGAATATTCGGCTTTATCGTCGAACTACTATCCCATCTTGGATACTATCCCAACACTCAGACCCTTCGATTGGAACTTCGTTGATCTCGACGTCTAATCACTAGATCATTCCTAGTCCGATGTCGATACTCGGGTTTTCCGTCTAGGACCTACAGGGTTGAAATACCCTAATTCAGATAATCACTTAAGCTTAACATCAAATCGTTATTACCTCTACCCAAACGGTTTCATATCTTGTCTCGTATTTATAGGTATTATTGAAATACATATAGCAGTTATGGCTTGCACCTTCAAAACTCGGTTCAGTATTTATTTTCGAAAAATACGTATACTCGTCGATTATTTATAAATTACTTTGTCTCAACCGCACTTAAGTTCATATAATATAATTATATATGGTTATTCGACGTCTCCGATAATTACGGGTTACACTCCCGTATTTTCGGGATCAATTTCCCGAAAATCGGGCAGCGTCTCCTTTGTTTATCGGCCTACTCGTCGAAATCAACTCGACATCAATCACAACAACGCAACATCAAGCAATTCATAAATCCATTTATCAATCCCATCCACCGATACGAATTCACTCGTTTCACTACTACACGTAACTAGGCTTTACCTGTACAATCTATGTTTGGCTTTAAATGCCTCGAACTATGTATGTCTATCATAAAAGATACCATTCAACCATCTGATAATGTATAACTATATATTTTACGCGTATTCTTATTATCTATCCGCCCGTTAATAACAGACAAGGGTCCTATTTTAATCAGATAATGTCTGAAGGACACGTTGACTCATAATTCATATAACACGTATACATAAGGCACGTAATCATATTATTCATATAACACGTAGGCACATTATTCATGTAGCACATAAGTTGAATTGTCAAAAGGTAGGTCTCGATACGTTCAGAATTGAAATTGGGTCAAGAGAGTATTTAAAGATCAATGATTGACTTACAATGATTCACAAACAAATGACCTTTTGATACAAAAGATTTTTAGGTTTAAAAAGTATTTTTATTGAAAGCAGGACATTTTTCTGAGTCTAGAAGCGTTCGTTTCGTATTAAACGGACGAACAGTCTATTTATTATGAATTAAATAAGAATAATTCAATTAATAATGATATTAATTAAATTTTTAAATGCCTTTATATAATTTTTAAAAGCTTAAAAATAATTTTTAAATTATTATTTGACTTAAATATAAATAATTATATTTTATTTAACTATTTATAGAATTAATTAATTAATTAAATTAATTAATTAATTAATTAAATCCATAGATAATTAACTAAAATAAATTATAAATAACTAAATCAAATTTAGATTTTTTTTTGAAAATAATAATAGAAAATAATTTCCTAGAATTAAAAATAATTCAGCTAATTATTTAGAATAATTAACTGAATTTCCTTTGAATTTAAAATATATTTTTAGAATTTACAAATGATTTTTGAATTATTTTTAAATCAGAAATTCAGAAACACATCATGGAAAATAGAATTGCAGGAAAAAGGATTAAAACCGGGACAATTATGACCCAATCGGGTCGTGAAGATTCAAACCGGGTCGGGTTTGAATGTTCACCGGTTTCTGGGAATTCCCCAGATTCCGGCGAACTTCCCACCCGCCGGTTAAATCTCCGGCCACCCCCTAAAACTGCTTAAAATCACTCGGTTTGAATACCAATCTTGCTCACAATCATCTCAGTAATACAAATAACGTAACAAACAGAATCATCGATGATCTAATCATTGATTCCGGTCTAAAACCGAACAAAGTCCGATGACTTAATCGAAAAAATCTGACTCCAGTTGATTCTAAACCAAACACGACGATATATATCTTAAAATAAAGATGTTGATACCTACAATCAATCCATAAATTTATAATCAACAAACAATCAGTGATAAATTCAGAAAATTGGTTCAAAAATTACGAAAATACATGAACTTGCCAAACAACTTCCAGGGGTTATAGTCATCGATTATATATATCAATCGATTGCAAATCATGTAATAAAGCTTATTTAAGCATCAAATTCAACAACGATTCAAGAATAAGAAATCCCCAAATCGAGCATAAACCCTAACATTACGAATTGAAAAATTACCTATCGTTTGATGATTCTGATGATGGATTATGAAAGAACAGACCGAGAGCATCATTTTGGTTACTAGAACATCAAAATCTAAAGTTGGCATCACCTTCAAATTCGAGTTTGATTCTAAAAAACATCAAGAACAATTTTTCAGAGAATTTCCTGAGTTTTAAAATATTTTTCTGATTTTTGTATAATTAAATAATAATTAAATAATGGATAATTGATATTTATAGTTATATAAAAATGATACCAGTTGGATCGTATTGGATCGATAAATAGGTTACTTGGCCACTAAGTAACTGCAAAAACGATCCAGTTCGATACCTGTTTTGGATAATTATTAAAACCGGGCTTCTTATAAAATACTTTATACGAAAATAATGTGATAATATCCCGTCTTTCAATAGTACGGGTTTTATTGGTCTATAAAAATGATTATCGTATCGAAAATTTTATACCGAGACTCGTGCGCATCAAACCGTACCTTCAATCGAAAAAGTCAAAACATGAAAAGTGTTCAAAATTATCATATTGGGTTAGGGAGGAGTTTTCAGAATGGGTTTCAAAGATAGATTTGAGATCGGGTTATTATCAATTAAGGATTAAAGCTGAAGATATCCCCAAGACTGCATTCCGTACTAGATATGGACATTATGAGTTTCTTGTAATGGCATTCGGTTTGACCAACACGCCAGCAACATTCATGGATCTGAAGAACAGAGTATTCAAGAGGTACTTGGATAAATTTGTGATTGTATTTATCGATGACATCTTGATTTAGTCAAAGACGGAAGAAGAGCATGCCTAGCACTTAAGGATTGCTTTGGAAATTCTAAGGAAGGAGCAACTGTACGCGAAATTCTCGAAATGTGAATTTTGGTTGAAGGAAGTACAATTTCTAGGGCACATCATCATTAGAGAAGGCATTCAAGTTGATCCAGCGAAGGTTGAAGCTGTGTTGAATTGGGAAAGGCCGAAGACCCCAACAGACGTTCGAAGTTTCTTGGGATTGGTCGGATACTATAGAAGGTTTGTCAAAGATTTTACGAAAATAGCAACGCCACTAACCAAGTTAACTCGAAAAAGTGAAAAGTTCGTATGGGATGGCAAATGTGAAGAAAGTTTCCAAGAGCTGAAGAATCGGTTAGTAACCGCAGCGGTACTCGTATTACGAGACGAGCATGGAAATTTTATCATTTATAGCAATGCTTCATACCGCGGATTATGATGTGTACTGATGCAACACGGTAACGTCATTGCATATGCTTCGAGACAGCTAAAATCTCATGAATAGAAGTATCCTACGCATGATCTGGAATTAGCAGCGATCGTATTTGCATTGAAATTTTGGAGACACTATCTCTATGGTGAGAAATGCGAAATCTACACGGATAATAAAAGTCTGAAGTACATCTTTACGCAGAAGGAACTGAACATGAGACAACGTCGATGGCTGGAATTGATTAAAGATTACGATGTTACGATCAGTTATCATCCAGGAAAAGCGAACATTGTGGCAGATGCACTGAGCCGGAAAGAAAGATTGAATCTGTTAACTTCATGTGAAGAATTAGCCAAGATATTTGATAAATTGGAAATCGAAATTCGTGTTCCCAAAGAATCTACGGAAGTTATCTACGCTATGACTTTTCAACCGGATTTATTGGAGAAGATTCGACGATGTCAAGAAGAAGTGATGGTTCAAGATAACGACTTAACAGGAGAAGAAATTACAACTCAAAAAGATAATGAAGGAATCCTATGCTTTGCATCAAGAATCTCGATCCCTAATGTGGCAGCACTGAAGGAAGAAATATTGCGAGATGCACACAGTTCGAATTATTCCATTCATCCAGGAAGTACAAAAATGTACCGCGATCTGAAGGAAAACTTTTAGTGGCCAAATATGAAGAAGGAGATAGCAGAATGGGTGAGTAAATGCTACACATGCCAGTGAGTTAAAGTGGAACATCAATGTCCGAGTGGAAACTATTGGATATTTCGTAATGGAAATGGGAACATCTAGCGATGGATTTTGTAATAGGACTTCTGAGAACTAAAGTAAATCATGATGCGATATAGGTAATCATTGACAGACTAACAAAGTCGGCACATTTTCTACTGATTAATGAAAGTATTTCGCTCGAGAAGCTAGTGCACTTGTATCTCAAGGAAATTGTGATGCGATATGGAGTTCCAATATCTATCGTGTCTGATCGAGATCCCCGTTTCAATTCAAGATTTTGGACATAATTTCAAGAATGCCTTGGAACTAAATTAAACATGAGTACCGCTTATCATCCCAAACCGATGGGCAAAGTGAAAGGACTATCCAAACAATCGAGGACATGCTACTAGTTTGTGCGATTGATTTTGTAGGAAATTGGGATGAACATCTACCTTTGGTTGAATTTTCTTACAACAACAGCTCTCATGCAAGCATTGGGATGCCACCATATGAAGCGTTATATGGAAGAAAATGCAAATCATCAGTATATTGGGATGAAGTTGGAGAATGCAAGGTTTTGGGTCTAGAATTAATTCAACAGACTAAAGAAAAGATAGAACTTATTCGAAAGCGACTAGACACAACACAAAATAGACAACGCAAATATGCAGATCAAGCTAGGAAGGATATGGACTACCAGGAAGGAGAGCACGTGTTACTCAAAATATCACCATGGAAAGGATTGACCAGATTTGGCAACAAGGGTAAATTGAAGCCACGATACGTCAGACCATCTGAAATTTTGAAGAAATTAGGAAAAGTTGCATACGAATTAGCCTTACCGCCTAATATGCAACATATTCACAATGTGTTTCACGTGTCGATGCTTAAGCGATATAATCCTGATTCTAGGCATGTAATAGAGTATGAACCAGTAGATATCCAACCTGATTTGTCTTTTGTAGAACAGCCGGTAAGAATTTTAGATCGGCAAGAGAAAGTGTTGAGAAATAACTCTGTATCTCTATTGTGAGTTTTGTGGAGAAACCCTATGGTTGAGGAATCAACCTGGGAACTTGAGAGTGAGATGTTTGAGAAATATCCTCATTTGTTTTCTTAGAGAGATTCTGAGGACAAAATCCTGTTAAGGGGGGAAGGATGTAATGTCTAGGATAATTACGTCTATATTATATCATAATTATAATAAATTATGTGTATTAATATGTCATTTATGTGTAATTAACTGTCAAACCCTAATTGCTATGTGTTTCGTGCATTCTATGTCATCCCGATATTTTTTAAGATATTTTTCAGATATTTTTATTTTGCATTTATAGCTTTCATATCAAAAGTTATATGACCCGAATCATAATTTTAGAGCAGATATTTCAAATAAAATAATGGGCCTTATTTTTCATCAAACGGCTTTTACCATTGTTCTAAACATTTAGGTATTTTACAAATTTTCTCGTTTTGCGAAAAATGACTTTTACGGGCCCCATTGGGTGTTAAAAACCACACAAAAATCACATTTTTATTTTTACAAAATTACAGGACTTTCATTTTGTACCATTTCTTTGAATTTTTGCATTATTCACAATATTTGGGAAATTTTGGCATATATATTGTACATATAAAATATTTATAAATTAATATTTAATACTAAAAAATTATAGAATTAGGGGCTTATTAATTTTAAAAGATGTGGAACTAGGGCCTTAATTTTAATTAGGAGTATTAATTTCACTACTATAAATAGCCTAATTTTTATTTAATTATTTATAATTAATCATTAAAAATCAGTAAAATTTTGAAAATTCTCTGAAATCGGGTCGGGAAGAACAGGGTCGGGTCGAAAATTCAAGCCGTGATTTCTCACTGATTACAGCATCAAATCGTGTGATTCAAGTACTCAAATCGAAGGTTTTTATATGTTCTTTCCATTTCCAATATCAATTTCATGTTTTAATTCGCTATTTTTGATTTTCGATTTTTAGGGTTTATGTTCGAATTAGGGCTTTTTGATTATAGGGTTATTATGAGGTTTTGATGATTGATATAGCTTCCTGATGTTATTTGTAATCGATTCATCGTGTTTAATTGAATAAACGATACCTAGATAGCAAAGTTCGATTATTAAGGTTTATACATAATTTTCAAAACATAGCTTCGTGATTTCCGTGAATATTTGGTTCTTGTGATGTTAGGGTTTTGATTGTACATGTTCTTAGCTATAATTTGCACTATAAAGCATTGAGTTTCATGTACGATTCTGTGATTTTGATTTTTGGCCGGAGTTCATGTCGGTGTTAATCGGAGATGAAGATTCAGGGATGATTTTGGTCGTATTTCAGTTGATTGAAGTTGGGGAAGTAATTTAGAATGGTTTGGGATAAAAAACGGTACCAAACGGTGCGTGTTTGGCCGAGAACAGAGGTCGCCGGAGTCCGGAAAACCCACCGGAATCTGGGAATTTTCCGGTGTGTTCATCCCCGACCCGGGATGTTCCTGGTGACCCGGTTGCAACCCGATTTGCAACCCGGGTTTGATCTGTTTTTGTAAGGATTGGTTTTCTGACAAATATTTCTAAAATATATTTTTTTATTTTATTTTATTTTATTTTAATTATAAAATCAGTTTTATTTATTTTATAAATTGATTAATTAATTATTTAATTAATTGATTTATATTATAAATAATTCTGAAATATTTCCTAAAAATCAGATTTAATTATTTTCTCAATTGTTTATTATTTAGTAATTATTTAAAAATGATTATTTATTTTGATAATTAATCAAATAATTTTCAATAAATCATAATAAATTCATTTTAATTTTAAAAATTCTAGAAAAATCATTTTTAGTTCTGATTTTTCTTAAATAATTATTTAAAAATTATTTTAGGATTTAAAAATTAGTAATAATTATTTATATTAAATATTAAATTAATTTATCTCTGTTTAATTGATATTAATTAGACCGTTAGTCTGATTCGAGCGAAACGAAAGTTCTTTGACTCATAAAAATGAATTATTTTCATTAAAAATAATATTAAAACCTAATTTCTTCTAGAAATTAGTTGACCTTGTTATTTATTTAATTATAAGCCGAATTGTGTGCCGAGACTAGTCCGATAAATCCCGAATAATAGGAAACGAGTCAGATAATGATCAGTTAAGCGATTAGTGAGTCGGTTTTGATTTAAAAAAATTATTCTAACTATAAAAATGATTGTGTGGCTTGTGTGATTATGTGTATTATGTGGTTAATCGAGTTTTACTTGCTAATATATAATATACGAGTCAATAATAAGCGCATGTTAGACAATAGGAACGATGTGAAGTCGGTTCAAGACGCAATTGAAGTACGAATTGACTAAACCAGTCTATTTCTCCAACAAAAGCTAATCCAGCGAGGCAGGTTGAGCCGGTGATAGTTCGTTTGCATTTGCCAGCAGTGGCCTTCTTTCTATTCTCGCGGGGTTATATCTTTGCAGATATACCCAGATTACCGACTCATTTAAACTGCTTTAACATTGTTTATATTTTGCGGACTTGTTGAGCAATTTTTAGCTCATCCCTTTTTGTTGTTATTCACCTTACTGTCAATTTTGGTATTTTTCTGGTAATTTTGGATTATTATATAATTTTATAAGGATTTATCGAATTAATAATGATTATTTTTACGTAATTATAAAATTACTTTTTAGAATCAGAAATCGTCCCACTTTAGCCTTTTTACATTTTTACAAACCGAAACTCTTCCGAAAACTCATTCCTAACCTAATCTGATAATTCTGAACACTTTTCATGTTTTGACTTTTTCGATCGGAGGTACGGTTTGATCCGCACGAGTCTCGGTATAAAATTTTCGATACGATGATCATTTTTATAGACCAATAAACCCGTAATATTGAAAGACGGGATATTATCACAGTATTTTCGTATAAAGTATTTTATAAGAAGCCTAGTTTTAATAATTATTCAAATCATGTATCGAATTGGATCGTTTTTGCAGTTACTTAGCGGCTAAGTAACCTATTTATCGATCCAATACGATCCAACTGGTATTATTTTTATATAACTATAAATATCAATTGTCCATTATTTAGTTATTATTTAATTATACAAAAATCAGAAAAATATTTTAAAAATCAAGAAATTCTCTGAAAAATTGTTCTTGACGATCTTGAGAATCAAACTGGAATTTGAAGGTGATGTCGACTTCAGATTTTGATGTTCTAGTAACCAAAACGATGCTCTCGATATGTTCTTTTATAATCCATCATCTGAATCATCAAACAATAGGTAATTTTTCAATTCATAATTTTAAGGTTTATGCTCGATTTGGGGATTTCTTGTTCTTGAATCGTTTGTTGAATTTGATGCTTAAATAAGCTTTATTACATGATTTGGAATCGATTGATATATAGAATCAATGACTATAACCCCTGGAAGTTCTTTGGCTAGTTCATGTATTTTCGGAATTTTTGAACCAATTTTCTGAATTTATCACTGATTGTTTGTTGATTATAAATTTATGGATTGATTGTAGGTATTAACATCTTTATTTTAAGATATATATCATCGTGTTTGGTTTAGAATCAACTGGAGTCGGATTTTTCCGATTAAGTCGCCGGACTTTGTTCGGTTTTAGACTGGAATCGATGATTAGATCATCGCTGATTCTCTTTGTTACATTATTTGTATTCCTGAGATGATTGTGAGCAAGATTGGTATTCAAACTGAGTGATTTTAAGCAGTTTGGGGGGGGGGGGTCGGAGATTTAACCGGCGGCGGGGAAGTTCGCCGGAATCTGGGAAATTCCCAGAAACCAGTGACCATTCAAACCCGACCCGGTTTGAATCTTCACGACCCGATTGGGTCATAATTGACCCGGTTTTAATCCTTCTTCCCCCAATTCTGTTTTCCATAATGTGTTTCTGAATTTCTGATTTAAAAATAATTCAAAAATCATTTTGAAATTCTAAAAATATATTTTAAATTTAAAGAAATTCAGTTAATTATTCTAAATAATTAGCTGAATTATTTTTAATTCTAGGAAATTATTTTCTTTTATTATTTTCAAAAAAAAATCTAAATTTGATTTAATTATTTATAATTTATTTTAGTTAATTATTTATGGATTTAATTAATTAATTAATTCATTTAATTAATTAATTCTATAAATAGTTAAATAAAATATAATTATTTATATTTAATTCAAATAATAATTTAAAAATTAATTTTAAGATTTTAATAAATATATAAAGGCATTTAAAAATTTAATTAATATCATTATTAATTGAATTATTCTTATTTAATTCATAATAAATAGACCGTTCGTCCGTTTAATACGAAACGAACGCCTCTAGACTCAGAAAAATGTCCTGCTTTCAATAAAAATACTTTTGAAACCTAAAAATCTTTTGTATCAAAAGGTTATTTGTTTATGAATCATTCGAAGTCAATCATTGATCTGTAAATACTTTCTTGACCCGATTTCAATTCTGAACGTATCGAGACCTACCTTTTGACAATTCAACTTATATGCTACATGAATAATGTGCCTACATGTTATATGAATAATATGATTACGTGCCTTATATAAACGTGTTATTTGAATTATGAGTCAACGTGTCCTTCAGACATTATCTGATTAAAATAGGACCCTTGTCCGTTATTAACGGGTGGGTAGACAATAAGAATACGCGTAAAATAGATAGTTATATATTATCAGATGGTTGAATGGTATCTTTTATGATAGACACACATAGTTCGAGGCATTCAAAGCCAGACATAGATTGTACAGGTAAAGCCTGGTTATGTGTAGTAGTGAAACGAGTGAATTAGTATCAGTGGATGGGATTGATAAATGGATTTATGAATTGCTTGATGTTGCGTTGTTGTTGTGATTGACGTCGAGTTGATTTCGACGGGTAGGCTGATAAACAAAGGAGACGCTACCCGATTTTCGCGAAATTGATTCCGAAAATATGGGAGTGTAACCTGCAATTATTGGAGACGTCGAATAACCATATATAATTATATTATATGAACTTAATCGATTACCCTGATTTTTAAAATGACGAGTATACGAAGATTTCCGAAAATAAATACCGAATCGAGTTTTGAAAGTGCAAGCCATAATTGCTATGTGTATTTCAATAATACCTATAAATATGAGACAGTATCTGAAACCGTATGGGTAGAGGTGATATCGATTTGATATTAAGCTTAAGCGATAATCTGAATTAGGGTATTTCAACCCTGTAGTGAAGGGTTTTTAGCACATAAACGCAGCGAAAACATAAATTTAATCTTTAAAAAAAATCGAAACCCTTCGCAGGATCCATACGAAAAAATTATATTTAATTCGTAGTTCAGTATGTTTACCTTAAGAAGCTTTATGTTAATAGAAGATGGAGGTCTTTAATAGCGATCCAAGAACGATGAACGGAGATCCTTAGCAGCTGCTCCTCATGTGTGAAGCACTCCACCGGTATCCACCAAGAAAACGATGTAATGGAGAAGGAGGAGGTGGAAAGAATTAGGGTTTTGTAAATCTTTTTGGTTGAGGCAAAAATAGGGTCTATAATAGTATATTTATAGGAAAAAATTTCAGCTGAAAATTTTCTTATAAAATATTATTATTATTATCCCTTTATTATTCTCATTAATAATTAAAATACCTTTTAATTATTAATCCTTTTTCTAAACACTTTAAAAATAATTCTCTCTCTTGATTTAATTTCCAAAAATTAAATTCTTAATTAATAATATTAAGAACCTTTTCTTAATTAATTTATAATCAATTAAATCTCATTTAATCAATTATTAAATTTTGCCAATTAATTATTTATTTCATAAATAAATAATTATCAGCCATTATTAATTAATTCCCCCACCATTAAATCACTCTCTTTTATGGTGTAACCATGTAGGTTCAATATTAAGCCGGTAGTAGAAATAAATTATAATAAAACTATTTTATCATTATTTATATAAATTCTCTAATTCATTAAATATGATTAATTAATTAATCATAATTATTCTACATCATGAGGGATACTTCTCAGCATATCACGACTATCCGGATAATACGAATTCACTGCTTAGAATACCAAGAACCTATTCAGTGAGTAGTTACCGTACAATTAATTCCTTCTATCCTGTAATGTCATGATTAAATACAAGGCATGGAACTTGTGTCAAGCCTATCTTATTTAATCACTTGCTTTCCCATTCACTATGATTAATTCTATTTAATGTAAATTAGAAACTCCTTTCTAATTTCATTCACTCTGGCCAGAGATTCCTGAACTAGCATAAGTGGATCAGCATTAAACATTCTCTTCCTTCACTGGAAGGGGTAGATCCTTTATTGATTATACACTATCTTCGTGTACAAATTCCTATACCCAGTAGAGCCCTTATAATTGTCCCTTGAGACTAAGAACTAAACCAAAGCATAGTTCAGTGTACACAAGATAACTATGATGACCTCAAGTCTAAAGATACTTGTACAACTATCACTATGTGAACAACTGCTGACACGTAAGTGAACTCCATCAGTTGTTCAGCTGTGTGAGTCATGTTCAGTGAACTTATTCTATAATAAGCACCTACATACTAGCTATAGTGTCACCACATAAATGTCTATGAGAACAGACATCCTTCATAATGAAGCAAGCATAATATGTACCGATTTTTGTGGATTATTAATTATCAGTTAGTAATCCTACGACCAGGAACTATTTAAGTTTAGAGTTATCATCTTTTAGGTCTCATTATTATGATCTCATCACAATCCATAAAAAGATTTACTCTAAACTGTGGTATATCTTATTTAAACATTTAAATAGATAGAGCCCGTAATAAAAACAAAACAAGCCTTTTATTAATATCAATGAAATAAAAACAGATTACATAAAAGTGATTTCTAAATCCTCATACATGATTGGACTTAGGACATATCTCTTTCAATCTCCCATTTGTATTAAAGTCAATCACTATGGTATCTAATACCCATCTTGTCTTTATGACGATCAAAGTGACTCTGAGAAAGTGGCTTTGTGAGTGGGTCTGCTACGTTGTTATGTGTGTCAACTCTCTTGACGTTGACATCTCCTCTATTTTCAACTCAGATTCACCACCAAAAACAAGAAAAATGTCCTGAGTCCTTCGCAAGTACTTAAGGATGTTTTTCACTGCTTTCCAGTGGTCTTTACCTGGATTAGACTGATATCTGCTCGTCACACTAATTGAATAAGCAACATCAGGCCTTGTACACAACATCGCGTACATGATAGATCCTATTGCTGAAGCATAAGGAATCTTACTCATACGCTCTCTTTCCTCAGGTGTCTTAGGAGACATTTTTTTGGAAAGGAACACTCCATGGCTCATCGGTATGAGACCTTTTTTGGAGTTTCCCATGCTAAACCTTTTAAGCACTTTCTGGATGTATCTACCCTGGGTAAGACCTATCATTCTTCTAGATCTATCTCTATAGATCTTCATACCGAGAATGTAGGATGCTTCTCCCAAGTCCTTCATGGTGAAGTTCTTTGATAGCCATACTTTGATTAATTGTAGCATCGGTATATCATTTCCTATAAGAAGTATGTCATCCACATACAATACAAGAAATGTTATCGCGCTCCCACTAACCTTCTTGTAGACACATGGTTCATCGATGTTTTTGATAAAACCAAACTCTTTGATTGTCTCATCAAAACGGATGTTCCATCTACGAGAAGCTTGCCTTAAACCATATATGGTTCGCAGCAGCTTACACACTAGGTGTTCATTTCTTTTGGAAAGAAAACCCTCTGGCTGTGTCATATACACTTCCTCCTCAAGTTCCCCATTGAGGAAGGCCATTTTCACGTCCATTTGCCAGATCTCATAGTCGTAGTAAGCAGCAATCGCAAGCAAAATCCGAATTGATTTTAACAGGGCTACAGGCGAAAAAGTTTCATCAAAGTCAATCCCTTGCCTTTGTTTGAATCCTTTTGCCACGAGCCCGGCCTTATAGGTCTCCACCTGGCCATCTGCTCCAATCTTCCTTTTGTATACCCACTTGCACCCAATAGGCTTAACACCTTCAGGCGCCTCAACCAGAGTCCTTACTTGGTTAGTATACATAGATTCCATTTCGGATTTCATGGCACTATGCCATTTCTCTGAGTCAACACTACTCATAGCCTCATTATAGGTCACAGGGTCGTCATCATCAATGATTGACAACTCATTGTCATTCTTAATGACAAGGCCATAATACCTCTCAGGTTGGCGAGACACTCTCCCTGTCCTATGAATGGGCTGTTCCATAGAAGGTTGTTCAGTCTGAACAGGTGTTTCCACTTAATCCGTAGTAGTTTGTGCTTCTTGAACTTCATCAAGTTCAATTTTGCTCCCACTGTTTCCTTCAAGGATAAACTCCTTTTCCAAGAAGGTAGCATGTTTGGAGACAAACACCCGATGATCGGTGTAAAAGTAATACCCTAAAGTCTCTTTAGGATATCCCACAAAATTACATTTTACAGATCGAGATTCCAGCTTATCTGGGTCAACTTTCTTGACATAAGCTGGACATCCCCAAATCTTAACGTGTTTAAGACTCGGTTTCCTTTCTTTCCATATCTCATATGGTGTTTGAGGAACAGATTTGGAAGGCACCTTATTCAGTAAATATGCTGAGGTTTCCAATGCATAACCCCATAGGAATACTGGAAGATTCGCATAGCTCATCATGGACCGAACCATGTCTAACAAAGTTCGATTTCTCCTTTCAGATACCCCATTTAACTGTGGAGTATATGGAGGAGTCCACTGGGAGACTATACCATTTTCTTTGAGATAATCTAGAAACTCTCCATTCAAGTATTCACCACCTCGATCTGATCGAAGAGTTATAATACTGTGTTTGGTTTGTTTCTCCACTTCATGTTTATATTCTTTGAACTTTTCAAAGGCTTCAGACTTGTGTTTCATCAAATACATATATCTGAATCTAAATCTATCATCTATGAAAGTAATGAAGTACGAAATGATGGATTTTAATCGCAGCGGAGGCATGGTAAAACACTTTTACACATATAAAATCCAAATAAAAGCATATAAATCGTGATTAAAACATATGAATCGATTACTAACCTTTAATAGCGATCCAAAAGCAACGATCGGAGATCCTTAGCAGCTGCTCCTCAAACGTGAAGCACTCCACCGGTATCCACCAAGAAAACGACGTTAAGGAGGAGGAGGAGGTGGAGAGAATTAGGTTTTCTAAAAACTTTTGGGTTGGAATAAAAATAGGGTTTATAATAGTATATTTATAGGCAAAATTTTCAGCTGAAATTTTCCATAAAATATTATTATTATTAACCCTTTATTTTTCATATTAATAATTAAAACACCTTTTAATTATTAATCCTTTTTCTAAACACTTTAGAAATAATTCTCTCTCTTAATTTAATTTCCAAAAATTAAATTCTTAATTAATAATATTAAGAACTTTTCTTAATTAATTTATAATCAATTAAATCTCATTTAATCAATTATTAAATTTGTCAATTAATTATTTATTTCATAAATAAATAATTATTAGCCATTATTAATTAATTCATCCACCATTAAATCATTCTCCTTTTATGGTGTGACCCTGTAGGTTCAATATTAAGCCGGTAGTAGAAATAAATAATAATAAAACTATTTTATCATTATTTATAAAATTCTCTAATTTATTAAATATGATTAATTAATTAATCATATTTATTCTACATCGTGAGGGATACTTCTCAGCATATCGCGACTATCCGGATAATATGAATTCACTGCTTAGAATATCAAGAACCTATTCAGTGAATAGTTACCGTACAATAAACTCCTTCTACCCTATAATGTCCTGATTAAATATAAGGCATGGATCTCGTGTCAAGCCTATCTAATTTAATCACTTGCTTTCCATTTACTATGCTTAGTTCTATGCAAATTAGAAACTCCTTTTTAATTTCATTCACTCTGGCCAGAGATTCCTGAACTAGCATAAGTGGATCAGCTTTGAACATTCTCTTCCTTCACTGGAAGGGGTAGATCCTTTATTGATCATACACTATCTTCGTGTACAAATTCCTATACCCAGTAGAGCCCTAATAATTATCCCTGGAGACTAAGAACTAAACCAAAGCATAGTTCAGTGTACACAAGATGACTATGATGACCTCAAGTCTAAGGATACTTGTACAACTATCACTATGTGAACAACTGCTGACACGTGAGTGAACTCCATAAGTTGTTCAGCTGTGCGAGTCAAGTTCAGTGAACTTATTCTATAATAAGCACCTACATACTAGCTATAGTGTCACCACACAAATGTCTATGAGAACAGACATCCTTCATAATGAAGCAAGCATAGTATGTACCGATCTTTGCGGATTATTAATTACCAGTTAGTAATCCTATGATCGGGAACTATTTAAGTTTAGAGTTATCATCTTTTAGGTCTCACTATTATGATCTCATCATAATCCATAAAAAGCTTTACTCTAAACTATGGTATATCTTATTTAAACACTTAAATAGATAGAGCCCGTAATAAAAACAAAACAAGTCTTTTATTAATATCAATGAAATCAAAACATATAAAAGTTATTCCTAAATCCTAATACATGATTGGACTTAGGACATATTCCTTTCAATCTCCCATTTGTACTAAAGCCAATCACTCTGGTATCTAATACCCATCTAGTCTTTATGACGATCAAAGTGACTTTCATAAAGTAGCTTTGTGAGTGGGTCTGCTATGTTGTTATGTGTGTTAACTCTATTTCAATACAACACAAGAAATGTTATCGCGCTCCCACTAAGCCTTTTGTAGACACATGGTTCATCTATGTTTTTGATAAAACCAAACTCTTTGATTGTCTCATCAAAACAGATGTTCCATCTACGAGAAGCTTACTTTAAACCACATATGGTTCGCAGCAGCTTACACACTAGGTTTTCATTTCTCTTGGAAAGAAAACCATCTGGCTATTTGCCAGATCTCATAGTTGTAGTAAGCAGCAATCGCAAGTAAAATCCGAACTAATTTTAACAGGGCTACAGGTAAAAGGTTTCATCAAAGTCAATCCATTGCCTTTGTTTGAATCCTTTTGCCAAAATCCTGGCCTTATAGGTCTCCACCTGGCCATCTGCTCTAATCATTCTTCTGTATCCCGTATACATAGATTTCATTCCGGATTTCATGGCACTATGCCATTTCTCTGAGTTAACACTACTCATAGCCTCATTAGAGGTCTTAGGTTCGTCTTCATCAATGATTGACAACTCATTATCATTCTCAATGACAAGGTCACAATACCTCTCAGGTTGGCGATACACTCTCTCTGACCTACGAATGGGCTGTTCCACAGAAGGTTGTTCAGTCAGAACAGGTGTTTCCACTTGATCCGTAGTAGTTTGTGCTTCTTGAACTTATCAAGTTCAATTTTGCTCCCACTGTTTCCTTTAAGGATAAACTCCTTTTCCAAGAAGGTAGCATGTCTGGGGATAAACACCCGATGATCGGTGTAAAAGTAATACCCTAAAGTCTCTTTAGGATATCCCACAAAACTACATTTTACGGATCGAGATTCCAGTTTATCTGGGTCAACTTTCTTGACATAAGCTGTACATCCCCAAATCTTAACGTGTTTAAGACTCGGTTTCCTTTCTTTCCATATCTCATACGGAGTTTGAGGAATAGATTTGGAAGGCACCTTATTCAGTAAATATGCTGAGGTTTCCAATGCATAACCCCATAGGAATACTGGAAGATTCGCATAGCTCATCATGGACCGAACCATGTCTAACAGAGTTCGATTTCTCCTTTCAGATACCAATCTGGAGGCGTCCATTGAGAGACTATACCATTTACTTTGAGATAATCCAGAAACTCTCTATTCAAGTATTCACCACCTCGATCTAATCGAAGAATTATAATACTATGTTTGGTTTGTTTCTCCACTTCATACTTATACTCTTTGAACTTTTCAAAGGCTTCAGACTTGTGTTTCATCAAACACATATCCAAATCTAGATCTATTATCCATGAAAGTAATGAAGTATGAAAATCCACCCATGGCTTGCGTAGACATTGGTCCACATATATCTGTGTGTACCATTCCTAGCAAATTTGTAGCCCTCTCTCCATGTCTACTAAATGGAGACTGCAGTGCCACAATGAAGTGAGATTTTCATCATCCCTTTTCTTTTATTAGTTTGTTCAATCTGAAGTAAATTATGTCACATTTATATAGACCATTATTTAAAGTACCACGTCCATAAAGAATATTATCTCTAAGAATAGAACATTCATTATTCTCAATAATAAATGAAAATCCAGCCAAGTCTAACATGGGAATGGAAATAATATTCCTCACAATCAAGGGAACAAAATAACAATTATTTAAAACAATAGTCTTGCCCATAGGCATATGTAAATGAAATGATTCTACATCTTTAGCAGCAACTCTTGCTCCATTTCCCATCAGTAGAATCACCTCCTCTTCCTCAGGAGTCCTACTTCTCCTTAGTCCCTGCAATAAATTGCAGTTATGAGAACCACAGGCGGTATCTAATACCCAAGTAGAAATTTGATTTAATGACATATTCACTTCTATCATAAACATACCTGAATCAGAAGCGGTAGTCTCACTACCCTTCTTCTTCTTCTTCTTCAATTCTGCAAGTTAAACCTTGCAGTTCCTCTTCCAGTTCCCCACCTTGTTACAGTGAAAGCAAACAACTTTGCTCTTGGGGTCTTCAGCTTTTGGTGGAACCGACTTTTCTTCACCTACTTTCTTCTTCTTGGAAGGGCTCCTCTTCCTTTTCTTAGTATTGGAACCTTCACCAATTAGAAGAACATAACTCTTCTTAGGTTGAAAATTTGATTCCGCAGTCTTCAACATGTTGTGGAGTTCAGGCAGGCTGACATCCAACTTATTCATGTAAAAGTTCACAATAAACTGCGAGAACGAACTTGGAAGCGATTGCAAGACCAAGTCTTGGCTCAGCTCCCCATCCATGGCAAAACCAAGTTGTCCAAGACGTTCAATCAAATTGATCATCTTAAGTACATGGTCATTCACAGATGATCCCTTAGACATCCTACAACTGAACAGCTCCTTCGATATCTCATATCGAGCTATCCTCCCTGCCACATCATACAACTCTTGTAGATGCATGAGGATAGTGTGAGCATCCATATGCTCATGTTGCTTCTGTAGCTCAATGTTCATAGAAGCTAGCATGATGCATTGAGCAACATTTGCATCATCTACCCATTTACGATACACAACATGTTCATCATTATGTGCATCAATAGTAGGTTCAGTAGGCTTAGGTGAGTCAATCACGTATTCCAGCTTCTCAATCCTGAGAACAATTCTCAAGTTTTGAAGCCAGTCAACATAATTAGGACCAGTCAACTTGTGAGCATCCAGTATGCTCCTGAGTGATAGTGCAGAAGACATAATGTATATTATAAATCTGTAAATGATAAACACATAACAACACTTAGCAAATATTCGATTTCATTTTAAAACACTATATGAATCAGGTCTTTATTCATAAGTGGCTCCCACTAGTTTATCTAATTTATTCAACCCACTACGTGAAAAATTAAGCATTCATAATGCTAGTGGGAATAGGGATCCTACATTCCATTACACAACCCCGGCTGTAGCACGAACCGCCATGTAATGTTCAATAGGCAGACAACTCTTGTCAATTACATCTTATGTTATTCCCTAATCAAACTTTAGCCTGTTGAATAATTGAGTCACGGCTGTGGCACGATAAACTCAATATTCTAAGTCAAGTCTAACCCAACATTCCGTACAATTGAATCAGTCCCCAAAAGCCCACGGCTGTGGCACGTACCGACCTTTAGATTCTTATTCAATGTACACATCTCTATGTAATAGACAAGTATTTCTTATTTCGAAATCAAAGCCCTCGGCTATAGCACGAACCGACAATGATTCAAAAATAAGAACTACTTTTCTATCATGTTGGAAGGCTATGACCGACACAAGCCCGTTGTGTCATTGGCCAATTACTACTTGATATTATTTAATTTTAGAGGGATTATATTATGTTACAATCATAATCATATTATAAAGAAATTCTTCCTTTTAAATTAAATATTTCAAATCAATAATCGATAATCAGATGATTCCCAGATCGAGTGGAGCATTGTCAAGAGGCGTCACTTAATAACCCTTTCTTACAGATATAAATCTGTTGTTGACAGATGCATCCTTTCTCTCATATCAAAAATTCATATTCAATTACGTGTTTCATAAACACAAGAATCTCATGATTGTATTCATAATATTATTATTAAGGTTATGAAACAATTTCACTATACGAGGTTGTCTAACAAACGCCTTATGTTCATTTAAGTTCACCTAAATCTATTATCGCATGATAAACTAAGCATATATCACATATATAAACATGAATAAACATCAAGGTAGACATGTTACATCATCTAGCATATTAGTCTAAGCATTATACATCTCTATGTATCACATGAGGCATTTAAAAGCAGTTAAAACAGTTAAAAATAACTTTAAAACACTTTCGGAAATATAAACAGTTCAAAACTTTTATATAAACTAAAATTTGATCACTCCATTAGATCCGTCTCGGAAAAACGAATCCAACGATATATTGCACGCCCAAAACGGAGATACGAAACTCCCAGAAATCAAATTTAAAAATAACAGACGGGCTGTAACGCATTACAGGAACGCGTTACAAGCCCTGTAACGCATTCTGGTAATGCGTTACAACCGTTTTAAGCCATTAAAAGGTGTAACGCATTCCGTGAATGCGCCACAGTGTGTAACGTATTCCCGGAATGCGCCACACCCTCCCGCGCGCGCGTGCGCTACACGCGCCTGCAGCTGCCGCCTGACAGCTTCTCGAACTCCGTGCAGCCGAACCTGACTTCTCTGTACCTTTGCTTTGCTTTCAACAGACAACAGCAGACAAGCAGCAGATGCATAATATATATATACTTACAATTTATATATATATATGATTATTTAATTACGAATTTAATTGCAACAACTTCAAAAATTCATAATAAAAAATCTATACATCATAAAATTATGAAAAAAAATACCCAGACGATCTACAACACTTTTAGAACCCAGATCAACATTCAAAATTATTCTGAGAAACGATTTCTCATCAGACAAAATTAATCCATAATATAACTTGTAAAAATCATAATTAATTCATACAAGCACATAAAATTCTAAAATTTTTACCACATATCTATATGCATACAACCTATGCTCTGATACCATTGATGGATTTTAATCTATATGAATCGATTACTAACTTTTAATAGCGATCCAAAAGCAACGATCGGAGATCCTTAGCAGCTGCTCCTCAAACGTGAAGCACTCCACCGGTATCCACCAAGAAAACGACGTTAAGGAGGAGGAGGAGGTGAAGAGAATTAGGTTTTCTAAAAACTTTTGGGTTGGAATAAAAATAGGGTTTATAATAGTATATTTATAGGCAAAATTTTCAGCTGAAATTTTCCATAAAATATTATTATTATTAACCCTTTATTATTCACATTAAGAATTAAAACACCTTTTAATTATTAATCCTTTTTCTAAACACTTTAGAAATAATTCTCTCTCTTAATTTAATTTCCAAAAATTAAATTCTTAATTAATAATATTAAGAACTTTTCTTAATTAATTTATAATTAATTAAATTTCATTTAATCAATTATTAAATTTGTCAATTAATTATTTATTTCATAAATAAATAATTATTAGCCATTATTAATTAATTCCTCCACCATTAAATCATTCTCTTTTTATAGTGTGACCCTGTAGGTTCAATATTAACCGATAGTAGAAATAAATAATAATAAAACTATTTTATCATTATTTATATAAATTCTATAATTTATTAAATATGATTAATTAATTAATCATATTTATTCTACATCGTGAGGGATACTTCTCAGCATATCGCGACTATCCGGATAATATGAATTTACTGCTTAGAATATCAATAACCTATTCAGTGAATAGTTACCGTACAATAAACTCCTTCTACCCTACAATGTCCTGATTAAATACAAGGCATGGATCTCGTGTCAAGCCTATCTAATTTAATCACTTGCTTTCCATTTACTATGCTTAGTTCTATGCAAATTAGAAACTCCTTTCTAATTTTATTCACTCTGGCCAGAGATTCCTGAACTAGCATAAGTGGATCAGCTTTGAACATTCTCTTCCTTCACTGGAAGGGGTAGATCCTTTATTGATCATACACTATCTTCGTGTACAAATTCCTATACCCGGTAGAGCCCTAATAATTGTCCCTGGAGACTAAGAACTAAACCAAAGCATAGTTCAGTGTACACAAGATGACTATGATGACCTCAAGTCTAAGGATACTTGTACAACTATCACTATGTGAACAACTGCTGACACGTGAGTGAACTCCATCAGTTGTTCAGCTGTCCGAGTCATGTTCAGTGAACTTATTCTATAATAAGCACCTACATACTAGCTATAGTGTCACCACACAAATGTCTATGAGAACAGACATCCTTCATAATGAAGCAAGCATAGTATGTACCGATCTTTGCGGATTATTAATTACCAGTTAGTAATCCTATGATCAGGAACTATTTAAGTTTAGAGTTATCATCTTTTAGGTCTCACTATTATGATCTCATCATAATCCATAAAAAGCTTTACTCTAAACTATGGTATATCTTATTTAAACACTTAAATAGATAGAGCCCGTAATAAAAACAAAACAAGTCTTTTATTAATATCAATGAAATCAAAACAGATAAAAGTTATTCCTAAATCCTAATACATGATTAGACTTAGGACATATTCCTTTCACGAAAATCCACCAATGGCTTGCGTAGATATTGGTCCACATACATCTGTGTGTACCAATCCTAGCAAATCTGCAGCCCTCTCTTCATGTCCACTAAATGGACGTTTGGTCATTTTACCCAATAGACAAGACTCGTATGTAGGATATGATTCAAAATCAAAGGGGTCAAGTAACCCTTCCTTATGCAATGTCCGCAGTCTATTTTCACTAATATGACCTAGCCTACAGTGCCATAAATAGGTCAGATTTTCATCATCTCGTTTTTTTTTATTAGTTTGTTCAATCTGAAGTAAATCATGCTCTACGTCATATACATACGGACCATTATTTAAAATGCCACGTCCAAAAAGAACATTATCTCTAAGGATAGAACATTCATTATTCTTAATAATAAATGAAAAACCATCCACATCCAACATAGGAATAGAAACAATATTCCTTACAATAGAGGGAACGTAATAACAATTATTCAAAATAATAGTCTTGCCCGTAGGCATATGTAAACAAAATGATCCTACGAATATGGCCGCAACCCTTGCTCCATTGCCCATACATAGAATCACCTCATCTTTTTCAAGAGTCCTACTTCCCTATAGTCCTTGCAACGAATTGCAAATATGAGAACTACAGGCGGTATCTAATACCCAAGTAGAAATTTGACCTAGTGATATATTAACTTCGATCAAGAACATGCCTGAATCAGAAGCGGTAGTCTTACTACCCTTCTTCTTCTTCTTCAATTCTGCAAGGTAAACCTTGCAGTTCCTCTTCCAGTGCCCCAACTTATTACAGTGAAAACAAACAGCTAAATTAGGACCAGTCAACTTGTGAGCATCTAGTATGCTCCGGAGTGATAGTGCAGAAGACATGACGAGTATAGTAAATCTGTAAATGATAAACACATAACAACACTTAGCAAATATTCAATTTTATTTCAAAACACTATATGAATCGGGTCTTTATTCATAAGTGTCTCCTACTAGTTTATCTAATTTTTTCAACCCCCTAAGTGAAAATTAAGCATTCATAATGCTAGTGGGAATAGGGATCCTACATTCCATCACACAACCTCGGCTGTGGCACGAAACGTCATGTGATGTTCAATAGGCAGACAACTCTTGTCAATTACATCTTATGTTATTCCCTAATATAAGTTTAGCCTCTTGAATAATTGAGTCACGGCTGTGGCACGACAAACTCAATATTCTAAGTCAAGTCTAGCCCAACATTTTATACAATTGAATCAGTCTCCAACGGCCCACGGCTGTAGCACATACCGACCTTTAGATTCTAATTCAATGTACACATCTCTATGTAATAGACAAGTATTTCTTATTTCAAAATCAAAGCCCTCGACTGTAGCACGAAACGACAATGATTTAAAAATAAGAACCACTTTCTACCATGTTGGCAGGCTTTGACCGACACAAGCCCGTTGTGTCATTGGCCAATTACTACTTGATATTATTTAATTTTAGAGGGATTATATTATGTTACAATCATAATCATATTATAAAGAGATTCTTCCTTTTAAATTAAATATTTCAAATCAATAATCGATAATCAGATGATTCCCAGATCAGGTGGAGCATTGTCAAGAGGCGTCACTTAATAACCCTTTCTTACAGATAGAAATCTGTCGTTGACAGAATCATCCTTTCTCTCAATATTGAAAATTCATATTCAATTACGTGTTTCATAAACACAAGAATCTCATGTTCGTATTCATAATATTTATTGTTAAGGCGAGAAACGATTCATATTCTAGATTTTCTAGAGCACGCCTTATATTGATTTAAGTTCACCTAAATCTATCATCGCATGGTAAACATAGGCATATATCTCATATATAAAATTAAATAAACAAGTAAATATAATGTGCAATAAAGTAAATGTGTTTGGTTATGGCCCCATCCTATGTGATCTTTATCAAGCTCATGATAAAGATCAAGGTCAATCTAATATGGTGATGGAAATAAATACAACTACTTATTACATAAGTCTTCTTCTTTGTTTAGACTTCTTGTATGCCTCGTCTTCTTCTTTGTATCCCCTCCATTGGATAGCCTTCTTGAGTCTTCAATTACATTATATGATTGAAAGTAAAACTAATCTAATAAACTTACAAGAATAACTCGAGTTACATTCGAGATTTATGATTACAAAGATTGACGACATGCAAGTCGTATTTAAAACCAAAACCAAAACCATTACACTAAGATCGAAAGGCCATAACCATCCACCATGCTCATACAACACATAAAAGCATGTTAAAAAACATAATCTGATCTTAACATATCATATTATCCATGATCTAATCATAAAAAGAAAATATGACAAAAATCAGAAAAATCAGAATCAAATCAGAAAAACAAGAATCACTGTTTATGGGAAGTAAACGACGTCAAACGCCTTACAGACGAGTCGCTGATAGCTTTTGCTATCAGTTTTGTTCAGACGCTCGTTTACCTATGGAATAGGGTATTCGTTTGCGTAAATCGGACACCAGACCCAGATTTCAGCAAATCTGCAGCAGCAAATTCGAAATCCGTATCTAATATGATTCTCATAATTAGAACAAACACAAATCATGTATATATCAGTATATATACAGATTACATAATCATCTTATGATTATACAACTCACATGAATATCATATATTCAAAACCATACATATATAAGCATATTATATCAACATCAAATCATGGCGAATCACATACATGCTCGTATATCGAAAACAGTTAAACACATAAATGAATTAAAAACTTTTCGCAAGTAGCTCTGATGCCATTGAAGGGTTTTTATCACATAAATGCAGCGAAAATGTAAATTTAATCTTTAAAAAAAACCGAAACCCTCCGCAGGATTCATGCGAAAAAATAATATTTAATTCGTAGTTCAGTATGTTTACCTTAAGAAGTTTTACGTTAAAGGAAGATGGAGGTCTTTAATAGCGATCCAAGAACGATAAACGGAGATCCTTAGCAGCTGCTCCTCAAGTGTGAAGCGCTCCACCGGTATCCACCAAGAAAACGATATAATGGAGAATGAGGAGGTGGAGAGAATTAGGGTTTTGTAAATCTTTTTGGTTGAGGCAAAAATAGGGTCTATAATAGTATATTTATAGGCAAAATTTTCAGCTGAAAATTTTCTTATAAAATATTATTATTATTAACCCTTTATTTTCTCATTAATAATTAAAACACCTTTTAATTATTAATCCTTTTTCTAAACACTTTAGAAATAATTCTCTCTCTTGATTTAATTTCAAAAAATTAAATTCATAATTAATAATATTAAGAACCTTTTCTTAATTAATTTAAATCAATTAAATCTCATTTAATCAATTATTAAATTTTTCCAATTAATTATTTATTTCATAAATAAATAATTATCAGCCATTATTAATTAATTCCTCCACCATTAAATCAATCTCTTTTATGGTGTGACCCTGTAGGTTCAATATTAAGCCGGTAGTAGAAATAAATAATAATAAAACTATTTTAATACTATTTATATAAATTCTCTAATTCATTAAATATGATTAATTAATTAATCATATTTATTCTACATCGTGAGGGATACTTCTCAGCATATCGCGACTATCCGGATAATACGAATTCACTGCTTAGAATACCAAGAACCTATTCAGTGAGTAGTTACCGTATAATTAATTCCTTCTACCCTGCAATGTCATAATTAAATACAAGACATGGAACTTGTGTCAAGCCTATCTTATTTAATTACTTGCTTTCCCATTCACTATGCTTAGTTCTATTTAATGTAAATTAGAAACTCCTTTCTAATTTCATTCACTCTGGCCAGAGATTCCTGAACTAGCATAAGTGGATCTACATTGAACATTCTCTTCCTTCACTGGAAGGGGTAGATCCTTTATTGATCATACACTATCTTCGTGTAAAAATTCCTATACCCAGTAGAGCCCTTATAATTGTCCCTTGAGACTAAGAACTAAACCAAAGCATAGTTCAGTGTACACAAGATGACTATGATGACCTCAAGTCTAAGGATACTTGTACAACTATCACTATGTGAACAACTGCTGACACGTGAGTGAACTCCGTCAGTTATTCAGCTGTGTGAGTCATGTTCAGTGAACTTATTCTATAATAAACACCTACATACTAGCTATAGTGTCACCACATAAATGTCTATGAGAACAGACATCCTTCATGATGAAGCAAGCATAGTATATACCGATCTTTGTGGATATTACTTACCTGTTAGTAATCATACGACCAGGAACTATTTAAGTTTAGAGTTATCATCTTTTAGGTCTCATTATTATGATCTCATCACAATCCATAAAAAGCTTTACTCTAAACTGTGGTATATTTTATTTAAACATTTAAATAGATAGAGCCCGTAATAAAAACAAAACAAGCCTTTTATTAATATCAATGAAATCAAAACAGATTACATAAAAGTTATTCCTAAATCCTCATACATGATTGGACTTGGGACATATCTCTTTCATGTAGGTCCTAGACGGAAAACCCGAGTATCGATATCGAACTAGGAATGATCTAGTGACTAGACATCGAGATCAACGAAGTTCCAATCGAAGGGCCTGAGTGTTGGGATCGTATCCAAGATGGGATAGTAGTTCGACGATAAAGCCGAACGTTCAAGTCGAACTAAAGTCAACTAGTAATAGCGATTAAAGCTTATTGAGGAAAGTATTCCTGAACTTTCTTTTACAATACCTCGAATATTTCTTCGTTCCTATTCTAAGTTCAGAATAGTTAACTATTTTATATTTCGCTGCAATTACTATTATTATGCATGTTCCTTTCATTATTGTTCCTATATTTTCGATTGTTCTCCATTCTTTCAGGTTATTTGCGAAACCTGAATTGGGATGTTTTGAAATCAAAATGATTTAACATCAAAACACTCTACGGGCTGGATGTTTACTGTAAGGGCCGGTGATGAGCTGGATCCTATGGGCTGGGGATGGACCGAACCCTTGGGCGATAACGCCTAGGTACCTGAATAGATCTATACAGTTGGCTATATATCTATAATGTATCCTGACTGATCAGCAGGATATAAGTGTGAACTAGTATCCAGTCTAATTTGTTGTTGATCGTCATTAACAGCATTCTCTCTCAAAAAGTTTTATAATTTCAAAACTGGACAAAACCCTAATTCTGGAGAAGAATCTGGGAATCGCTTGTCACATTTGGATTTATAATTAAAGGTTGGTAACAACCAATGTTTATTCGCTCAACTCCCTCAAATAAATAGAATTGTTTAAAATTGTTTAAAGCTTTTGTCTGAAAATTTCCTTCGATATTAATATTTGAAACTCAAATTATATGCTTGCTGGGCATTTCTGGCTCATTCTTGCTTTGTAATTCTTATTTCTTCCAGAAACAGATAATGATAAAAGTGAATAGCTTTTGATAGACAGCAGAAGTTAGGGAAATCTCCGTTGCGAGAGGTCGAAGATGTTAGAAGAATGAGACAAGAGCATTAGGACAAAGGTATTTACACTCGTATTATAGTTGGTGTGAATTGTAGAAGGTTAGATTCTTATTTCATACCATAACCTGTAAACGATCCGGATTCAAGAGGTTAATTGAATATTCTTTTATTTTATGTAAAGAATGTTTAGTGACACCAAATATTGAACCCGGATTTGGGTTGTTACAGCCAGTGCCCCTCAGATCCGCACCTATGGCAGATGCCTCGGTTCTCTCCTTCTTGGGGTGCCTTTCTTTTATTTGGCACTTCACGTTGCCATTTCTGCTGGCCAGAGTTATAACCATCACGTTGCCACTTCAGGTGGCCAGAATGATATTGATTACGAAACCGACCACATAAATTTCCACGTCCACAGTTTCGTCCATAACCCTGTCCTCCTCTATGCCCTTTCCCACGTTCATTCTTCAGGAATGACGTGTTATGTACTTCAGGTAACTGGGCAGAGCCTGTGGGACGTATTTGATGATTTTTCAGTAGCAACTCATTATTCTTTTCAGCCACAAGAAGGAGAGGTATCAGCTCGCCATAATTCTGAAAATTCTGCTCCCTATATTGTTGAGTCAGGATCATAGTGTTGGGGTGAAAGGTTGAGAGGGTCTTTTCAATCATTTCAACATCAGTAATATTTTCACCACATAAAATAATTTTGAGCTTATCTTGAAAAGGGCAAAATTATATTCAGCTACAGATTTGAAATCCGGTAACCTCAAATTAATCCAGTCATATCGGGCAGATGGCAAGTGAACAAGTTTCTGGTGATCAAATCTATCCTTGAGATTATTCCAAAGGGTGAGGGGATTTTTGATAGTGAGGTATTCAGATTTTAGATCTTCGTGGATGTGATGCCTAAGAAAAATAATTGCTTTTGCATTTTGTACAACGGTTGGGATTTTTTCCGGGTCAATAGTATCTTTTAGGCCATTAGCACTAAGGTGTAATTCTGCATCAAGGACCCATGACAAATAATTATTCCCCGAAACATCCAAGGCAACAAACTCTAATTTTGCAAGATTCACCATTCTGAATAGATTTTAAATAAGATGTAATATGTCATATAATATTTAAACAGACAAGTTGAAATAATAACATTATACAAAAGTTATGACGGCATACCTGGCCAGAAAACATTTGATTATTACTTGACGGCAGCGCCATCTTTATAGTAGTATTACTTGACGGTAGAGCCATCTTTATAGTAGTATTACTTGACAGCAGAGCCATCTTTATAGTATTACTTGACGACAGAGCCATCTTTATAGTATTCAATCAGTAACATAAATAAATATGTAACAATAATTAGAATAAAATGAGTAAAAGAAATAGTACCTCTTTTATGAAATAGTTTTAGTTGATAGAGACTCGTGGGTCAGAATAAATCGTACTTCTTTCGAGAATCAAGCTTCAGTTGGCAGAGACTCGTGCTGATAACGTGTTATAAACCTTAACCGGAAATATTAGTTATGTTTTATGTAGAGGAAGTATATGAGAATAGAAGATATAGAGAGAAAGTTGTGTCTCATTTTATTAGCTAAATGAGCTATTTAAAGTAGTTGGTTTACAAGGCTTACTAAGTAAGCTATCCAAATCTTCTTCATTAAGTATTACAAAACTTCCTCGATAAGCTTTACAAGTCTTCCTCGATAAGCTTTACAAGTCTTCCTCGATAAGATTTGAGAGACATCCTCGATACGCTTTGACAATCACTTTATATTTATTCAAATATTTTAACAGGTTTGGGTTTTTTTTTGCTTTTTTACTAGTTTGGGGGAAGGGAAGGGGGTGTTTAAACTTCAAAGAACATACCGAAGAGTTCTAGACCACAACCTGTCACTTCTATTTCTTCCAATTATTCTGTTTTTTTTTAAATCTGCGCTTATGATTGTTTTTTTTGCTAAGTTTGTATCGTATAAATTTGAATTAAAGGGAGTATATGTGACAGATTGACCCTCTGCACCTTAAGGACTATCTATGATCAGACCAAACAAGGGTAAAGTGAATAAGAGAATAAAATACATATGCCTCATAAATATAATAAATAATGGTCTCCTAGTAATTTAGGACAATAGTTTGATATATCAGTTACAACAATTTGTCTTATAGTTATGCCTTATTATTAAAATATTAATATATTTGAATTAAAATTGGAGGGAAGAGCAAAGATAAGAGGAGAGAGGTGTAAAAAAAGAGGGAAACGAATTTTTTATCAATAGAAATGAAATAAGGCATGCGTTGTGGTGCCATAATAATAAGGCACTTGAAAGATGTCCTAGCATTTTAAGGCATGTTTAGGACACTGTTGGAGCTCTGATTTTTATCAATTGCCCTAAATTTTGATTTAGGACATGTTTTAAGGCATCTCTTAGACTTGCTTTAACCTCCCAATCAAGTGACTTGAACAAACTAGCAATTAAACCAGGCTAAGACATCTCCTTAGCATACTATTTATCCTGGATGCATCCATGTTGAGGGTAAAATCTTAGTTAACATAGAGTCAACAGATTGACAAAGGCTAAGACATCTCCATAGCATGCGGGCTCATCCCTGCTAGCTTCAACTTTTACATAACAAGGATCAAGAATGATCAAATCAACAATGCCAAACTTGAGCAGGAGCTAAACTTCAGATAGAACTAAATTTTCCTTAAATAGCAGACAAAACAAATCTACACCCATGAAACAACTAACCCAACTAATATGTGTCTAAATCCCATAAATCAACACCTACTAAGCATTTAAGCACTCTTCAATGAAGACCGGCTGCTCATCGAACAAACTGGCCAAGATTGATCATGACATGATCGTCCAGTATAGATATTAACCCCTTATGCTTTCAACAACTCAAACAAGGTGCTCAAGCTTGAACTAAGTTGTTCGAAAGAATGCACAGAAGACCACTAAGTGCTTAGGTGTTAAGAAGACCAGGTGTTAAGCAGAAAATATAGTAAATCTAGAACCCCAAGCTTGAGTTAAGCTAAGCATAATTAGCTTGACAACACCCATTCAAGTCTAAGCATTATGAATTATCAACTACTAAGGATTCAAGCACTCTTCATTGCGAACCAAGATGCCATGACAAGAACAAATAGGAGTCAACTAAGATGTAGCCAAACCCAAGACCACTAAGAATATGAGAACCACTGAAAACCATCCAAATAACCAACCATGATTACAGTTAACCAAATAGAGATAAACATAACAACATGCAGTTTGACATGGAGTAGGGCATCTCCCTAGTGTGCAGCTCATCCGTGCTAGCATCAACTCGGATAACAATCACAATCACAATTCTACTAAGATGCCAATTTTCGAAAAACCAAACTGATCTTGAGGGGGAACCTGGAAACTGTAACACCCCCAGATCCGGGGTCGGGGATCCGGGTTGTCACGAGTTCCATTTCCCCTAATAAAACCTAATCTTAATAATAAATCAACTATTCTGTACTGTGACCCCACAATAAACATACACACCAGACGTTATAGTCTCAGAGATGAACATCCAAAAATAATCACAAGTCATTTTATTCCACAATTATCTGCCAATACACCTTAAAAGGTTTTCTGAATAAATTTACATTTTCTTTGCCATTATTACAATTCATAAATATACATAAGTCTGGTACATCATAAGTTGAAAACCTAGCCTATTGGTAGTTCCTACCTCAGCTACAGCGACATCCACGCCTACAGGAAACTGCGGAATGTTTCCTATCCGCCTGCGAATTGGGAGCTTAGTCCTGTTCATCTTTTCTATATGTTGTTGTGTGATGAAAGAAGAAAGCAAGGGTGAGCAGCAAGCCCACCAAAATAATATGTATAATGATTAATAGTATATGAGCCTTCTCATAGTACTCATGAAAGTCTTGGTCAAAAGAAATGAACCAAGTTGATATCTTAATGCGATGAAGTCACAAAATATTTAGTATATATACATATATACTTTTCAAAATCTTGGAAGTCCTCTTCCATGCATAATACACACAGAGTTCCAGTGTATAACTGTATAAAAAAATATCGTTGCAAGGTGATCTCATATATCTAACCTTGTCTCAACGTTTTTCTGAAAATCTTTGTCATTCATAAGACAATTATTAATTAGATATAAGTTTAAAAGATGAAGTTACAAGATACCCCAATATACTTATATCTTTCCCAATACTACTTGAACTACCACCGTTCAAGTTATAATCAGTTTCAAAAGTTCATCACATAGATGAGACTACAAGACAAGATTTGAATAGATTAAATCTTTAAAATATTATTAAAGGAAATGAAGTTATGATATACTTCATTAAGTTCTGATATATATATATCTATATATATCCACATATACATCTTCCTTTATACATTTCCTGAAAACCTCTGTCATGTGAAGTATGAACAGAATTGCAATATCCAATAAATTTGGAAAGGAAAGAATTTTGGCATAAACCTGATATCTTGCTGATCAGGCAAAGATACCAATAAGTAACCTTTTCTACTAGTAGATGGACGAATTCCCCACTGGTCATCACCCTGGTCTCAATAGGACCTTATGCTGGACTGCCACTCAGCCACTTATGCATTTGATGGACTCCCACTGAGCCACTTACACTATCATGGACGCCCACTGAGCCCATGTTGCTTATGCCGACTCAATAGATGGACTTACTTCCCGAACGTTGGGTAAGTAAACAATTCATTAACCAAAACTGCAACCTTGTTGCGAATATAAAATACACCATAGAGCCGGATCCCTTAGATTTTTGAGCGAGTATTCAAGTCCCCTTAAAATGGAAGATCTTGAATTTGAAAACAAGTTTTGGGATCCGCTCTACCCTTTTAAATTCATTTTGAAGACTCGAAAACATTTTTAAGAATGTTTGGAGTAATGCTGATTTATGAAATAAATCAGTCCCAATATGAAAGAAATATCTGAATATTATTATTTAAATAATATTCCCATAAAGAATAATGGAGGTAGAAGTTGGAAAACTTATACTCGAATGGATAACAAATAATCAAAGATATACTTATACGAAAGTAATATCTTTATTTGAATAATCAAAAATAAGTTTGATTATCGACACCTTATTCTTTAATACAATAAAGAATATTATTAAGTAATAAGCGGAGTCATAATACCTCGAATGAATACTATAAATAATATTCCTAAAATAAAGGAGTCATACATCCTCAAATGAATATCCAAGTAATATTCAATAATAATATAAACTGAGTCATAAGCCCTCGAATGAATATTCAAATAATATTCAAATAATAAAATGAACTGAGTCATAAGCCCTCGAATGAATACTCGAATTAATATTCAATTAAGTAAAATAAAGGTATCGAATAAACCTTATTCGATCAATAGTTTTAAAAACTATAACCATATATATATATATAAATATATGTATATATATATAATATACTCGGGAACATCGACTCCCGGTTTAGAAATATGTTCACCTTTTATCCCCTATACTAAGGGTATACGCAAATTACCGTTATCCTCTAGCATAGGTATTATCAACAATTATATATGGAAAGAATACGAAACATGCATGCATATATATATACCATAGCAGCATGCTTCAATATATAACAACATTTGCTAATTAACCAACATGCATCTATCTCAAGATAATGCAAATACATATACTTATCACCACAACAGTTATAACGGGTAGAAAACTTGCCTGAGCGAATGGGGGTTACGAATGGCTCGGGACGAGTCTGGTAACCTATAAACAACAAGTAATTTGGAATTAAACCAAAGTCACTTGTAAATCTATACTTTAACAAACTTAGACTCTAACGCTTGTTTTGCGCTTATTGATTCTCTTAAGTCACTCGGGTACCCTCGGCTCCACCATTTTTAATAATTTAACCTTTATGAGTTTTAAGGCGATTCCTTCGCGAGTGTCTTACCAACTGCCTAACACTCTTACCATAATTGTTTCATACATTAATTAACCCTTTTTGGTCTTTAACCTATGTTTCAAAGTAAGGCGAGGGGAAAAGTTTCGTTCGCGAAACGCCGTTACTTAAAACAGTCGTTTCTCCTAAACCGTGCATCGGAATCGAACGAACCACATATCAAAACGAAGCTCGTAACACGAGCTATCTAGACATGGCAATGGTCATAATCTAGCAGGGGGTTCTCGGGTCCTAATGTTATGCACAAAAATAGTCTAAAGAAAATCGGACGTTACGACGGCTATGTTTACATGATTTCCCAAATTTAAACCATTCAAAACCAACCACAATTCAACCCCAAATCAATCATACCACCAACATCCATCCAAAACACACTCCAACAGCCCCCATCAAATCAATTTTACCAATTCATACTTATTTCTCAATTATGAACTAAGAGTTTTACTTAAGTTCATTGACTAATTAACCAAGATTTCCAACTCCAAAAATATCACAAAATCAACCAATCTCTAAACACACAATAATCATGCCTCTCACCAACTAAAATACTCATAACAAGCTTTAACATGATTACACACCCATTACCCTAACCCTTCATCTAAACATTAGGAAATCTAAACAACAAAACTTAAAGCTAAGATCATGAAGAGTTATACCTTCCTTGAAGCTTTTAATCCATGAAAGATCCTTGGAATGCCCATGGAAGCCTTAATCTAACCTCCTACAAGCTTGTTCTTTCAAAGAAATCAAGAACACAAAAATTAATTTCAAGAAAGTACTATTCACCATCTTCTTTCTTGATTTATAGAAAAAGATTGGCTTGGAATTAGAAGCTTAAACTTATAGGAAGTATGTAACTTAACTAGGAGAAGCTAGGATAATTACCTTGCTAAATAGTAAGTGGAGGAGCTTGGACTTTCATTTTTTAAGAAAAGAGGCCGAGAGCTTGAAGAAGAAAATGGGGGTTTTGTGTTTTTTGATGAAAATGAAATGTTTTGGCTTGGTTGGTTGCTTTTTGTCTTGTTTTTGGTTAATTACTTTTCTAGCCTTGACTTTGTGTGGTTTTAAATCAACCACATCTCCTTCCCCTTATGTCATGCTTATGTCACATTGCTATGTCATCATCCCTTCTAATCTCTTTGATTAGCTTCTAATTGTTTGCCTAATGACCGCTGATCTGTTATACGGTTCACTTAACTTTCATTTTCGTTTATCGTTTGAGGGATCATACCCGGGATCTTATTACTTAGGTTCCCTTAACCTTTCTCAATACATTATATTCCTTTTTATGATCCTCTATTATAATCCTTTAATTTAAATCCTTTTTATCATGTTACCTTATACTCAATTCTCTCCGTATCTAGTGTATTTTCGGGAAAAATCAAAGTGTTCGGAATTGGATTCTGACGATCTTTGCATACACTTATATACCATATAGAGTACTAATAAAACCTCAGAATATCCATATCAGAACCCCTACATAGTGTGGCATGAAAAATTTTTCTCAATCAGCAAAAACACTATTCATAAGGGTTTCAAAAAAAATTTCCCAAAAATTGGGGTTATTACAGTCTCCCCTCCCTAAAAGGATTCTGTCCCGGAATCAGATAGAAATGAATAGGGATACTTTCTTAGTATTGCACTTTCTAACTCTCAAGTCAATTTTCCCACATTGTGGTTCTACCATCAAACTCTTACTAGTTTGATAACCCTTCTCCTAAGCACTCGTTCCTTCTTAATCTATACCCTTCCTGGTTGCTCCATATAGGTTACGTCTGGTTGCATGTCTATGCGCTCCTATGCCCCTATTTATCTGGCATCCGAATTACACTTCCTTAACATTGATACGTGAAACACGTTATGACTTGCTACATGTTCTGGGGTAAGGCTAGCTCATATGCTAACTTCCCAATACTTCTTAATATATCCAAGGGTCCAACAATTGGTGGACTTAGCTTTCCTTTCTTTCTGAATCTCATTAATTCTTTTCAAGGGAATACTTTTAATAATACAAGGTTGCCTCCTTCCTATTCTTTGTCCTTTCGTGTCAAATCGACATACTTCTTATGTCCTTCCTGGCTACTACCAGTCGTCCTCTGATTAGATCTATTATATCCCTGGTCCTTTGGACTACTGCGGGTCCGAGCATCTTGCGCTCTACAACTTCATCCTAACATAAGGGAGATCGACATTGTCTTTCCTCAAGGATCTCATAAGGCGATACCTCAATACTGACATATGATCTATTGTCGTAAGAAAACTCAACCCGTGTTAAGTGATCATTCCAATTTCTTTCAAGTCTATTGCACAGACTCTCATTATAGCTTTTAGCATTAGAGCTTTTGCTTCTCACTGCCCATCCTTTTCCAGTTCGTAGTCGCTACTACCTTCCGTTCCTAATATTATACTAGTTATACTTTTGCTCGTTAGCATTCTATAACCTTTTAATAACCACGTCAACCTTAGTATCACGAATGTGTTTCCATTCCGAATACTACCACAACTTTATTACTCCTTTTTCAGCTGTTTCTATTTCCCAAAGTTTGATCAATCATATAGAAGTAAAGGAATTTGTTGAGAGATCACTATGATCATGAACACTTGTTATATCACATAGTTAGTACAGAAGGTGGCCAGCCTTTAGTACTTGACAAGCAATTAAACAATAGATGGTATCCTACTAGGCTTCTATCATACAGATAGATAGTCATTCGGCAATACCTCCCCTTCTGGAAGGGTTGTTCTTCTCAGCTTACATGAAATGAAAAGAAGAGAAAAGAACGAATTGAAGAGAATTGTATATATATGAAAAAATATATACTGCCACAAAATATCTGGCTTGGAACCTACCTCTGAACTATAGAGGTTTGTCATAGGAGAACAAAACATATGTATTTATATCAACATCAAGTATTATCGCATCGCATTTTGCATGCTTAAATATTTTTTGCTATTGTGTCCATCATTCTATGGACCCATGCTCTTCCTCGAGCTTATACACAATCACCTTTGAAACTCCCTCGACATCGAAAATCGAATCTGGGTTTTCATTCTAGACATCACCGTTGCTAAAATTCTATGCTTGCACTGCAACCTTCCTCGTATAGTAATACGACTCTCTATTGATAAGTAGAATAAATATACAATAGGTAGATACTCTACTTAATTAGTCTATCAATGATAACTTATACACTACCACGACCCGATTAGTGGTACTCAATCTCAACACCCATTCCAATACAACTCTCATGGTTGTAATCAGCTCACTACTCGCAGAATCATTGCTGCCTTACTATGGTCCACCACTGACCTACTGTCGTCATTCACTTTTCCATAAAATCTTAATATCTAACCATACGGAGTCCATACATGTCGTATCAAATCATTCTAAGGAGGTAACATAATCACCATTCCTGATTCATGAAGAACACTCCTGATCCTGACATACATACATGACATGAAGCAGATAAAATTGCAGAAGAGTTTCAATCAAAGCAACGATAGCAGGTTAATACCATTCTAAATCATATGCCTTAAATAGAAGACTTACTCAAAGGTTCGTCTAGTCCTTTTTGAAACATGGTCCTGGCTTATCTCAAGATAGGACCTTCTAAGATAGATAGCCCATTCATGGAGATTACACGAATTATACCTTTACCAACTACTATTACGGTTGGGTATTGCATAGTCATCAGAAGGAATGTCAATCTTCCAAACCATAATACAACCTTCACAGTTTTAACCATCATCACTGTATTCTTTTGGCACACGCGCCTATAATTATCCACTTACCTTTAAAGTGTCGGCCACCTCTTTGGCCTTTCCTGATAGTAAAATTTCCTTACAGTCAATGTCATTTTAACCACCTCCAAATAAATTTTCTACCTTATTTCAATCACAGCTTATGTGAAAATGCTGTTCTTTAATATCTGATGAGTAAATAAAAAAAAATATCACCATTTTTCCATAAGTTATTACCTCAGTCTTTAGAGGCTAATCACTGTCAAGACTGATTCTCAATCATACTTAGAACATCTTTTATCTTAAGTCCTAATTGCCCTGAACAATTTCGACCATTACTGGTTCGATCCATACTTTCTCGTGGTTTAACACGTGCCCCACTTGGCAACATTATAATTACGTCATATTTCCTTTATCAACATTTCTATTCTTGAGAATTTTGAATATTACCTTTCTCCTTGTAAAACCTCTAAGGTTATCCTTCAATCGTTCCTCCTGTATTCCCTAGATACAGGGCATATCAAGATACCATTTATTAATACCAGAATCATTGTCTATATACTTCTGAAAAATTTCTCCACTGATTCTTAAAGGTTGTTATTACCTTAATCATTTCCAATTCATACTGTCAAAACTCACACTATCCCTATTAAGGGTGAAATTCCAACTTTTATGCATTCCCCGAGGATTCATTTTAAGTTACCGATGTTCTATCCTTAATTCCACCTTTAAAAGGTACCTGCCTTCTTCCATGGATAAATCAAGTCATATATCCCTGATAAGGGTGTCTTATTCAATCATTCCCACCTCGATAGTCTATACCTAACTTCATAATAGCATCCTTATTCAAATTGAGGTCAATCCATATGGCCTCCAAAAGATAACAATGGTCATCCACTTTTCTTTCCTGATTTGGTAATGATAACATGGATGTCTTGGAAGATATTGGTCATGTTCAACATGAACTTCTTCTTAATAATTCCTTATGTACTTTTGTTGTTTATCTCAACAGTCACCTCAATGTTGGGATATATTTCATACCTGGCGTCTCCCTTTCTGGGTATCATGCCACCGGTCTTACACTTCCCATTCTTGAAGGTCACTTCCTTCATCCAATTTTCTTAATTTCTTACTTCCTTGTCTCCTTAGTCTATCCGCGTCTCATTATTTACCCTTCGAATTATCTCAAGGTTTCATTGAATTCTCCCAACTTACAGGGGATAATTATATATGTATCTCTTATGCCTTTAACCATCTATTTTAACTCATGGTGAATCACCCTCATCCTGACGATTACATACTTTTCTATGTCTATTGCTACGAGTCTTTAGGGTTTCCTCATGCCCAACTCCCTTATCATACCTCAAACTCTATTGCCTTTATATTCCTTTCCACTTCAGTTTCTTTTTATTTTCCTTTCTCTTATCATTATTTCATGAACTAACACAACATAAGTATTGATTCCAAACATCCCGTCATTCTGGATTCGTGTCCTCAGAACGAATCTTGATAACTTTTACAACTTAGATTCATAATTCATCATACTCATCCACTTTTGTTCTAGCTCCAAAGCTTTTACACTATCTCCTTATCTTTGGGAATTACTTTCCCGAAAACAATTGACTGAACTTAAATCAGTTTATTCTAACCTCTGGCTCCGTGCCTTTCTTGGTCTTTCACCAGCGGGTGGTCTCTCTCTTAGGAGGGTAAGTGACAAAAACAGTCTTTTGTGGTTCGTCAATCATTTAAAATCTCAAATGATTCCTATATTTCCTTTAGCCAGGCTCTTGCCTCGACTGGGTCAGCTTGTTCCTTAGAACTCTAAGAGCTTAGCGACTTAAAGGTCATGAAAGAATTTCCTACCGCATTATTTCCTCAAGGTGGTGGTTGGGGATAATAGTATAAGTTCTTTTTAGACAGGTCCATGAATTACCGTATAGGAGTACCGTCTCGGGTCTCCTTTCCTTACTCGACTTTCTGTTTCCTTAGTATGAAATGTTTCATCCTTCTCCCATACTTGGGGTTATCTTATACGTTAAAATCCTCATTTTCCACTTCATTATGTTATGGGTTCCTTCTATCTTGATGGCGTCCTCCCTGACTATCACATTCAGGGTTTGCCCTTAATCTTATTCCTTGAACTATGACTTTCATCTAAGATCTCATCTTTAAGCTCTTGAACATTTGGAACCCCAATTCTATAGGAATACCTCATTATTCCCTTATCATTTTTCTCGGTATTAATCTCATATCTATTTGTTGGCTCTCTACCTTCATTCTTCACTTTTTCTCGCACAATATGTTCTTTTCCGATAATTCGGACTGTATTGCAATCTCAAACAGCTTTTCGGTACCGGCTCCGGTTACCTTCACTACTATTTCCAAAATCTCTTATAAACTCTCCCAAAGACATTATCATCTTGAGTCTCTCCTTTTTTACTAAGGGCATCAGCTACCACATTGGCTTTCCCCGAATGATAAAGAATCTCCCAATCATTATTCTTGATTAGCTCTAACTGCCTCCTCTGGCATATGTTGAGCTCTTTCTACGTGAAAATGTACTAGAGCACTTATGGCTTAGGTAATTCTCGCACTTCTCTCCATACAAGTAGTGCCTCCAATCTTTAGGGTAAAACTATTGCCATGAGCCTAAGCTCATGGGCGGGGATATCGAATTTCATATTACCTTAATTGTCTTGACATGTACGCGATTACCTTACCGTGCTGCATAAGCACGCACCCTAAGCCCTTGTGCGAAGCGTCACTACACTTCACAAAATCTCCTTTTCCATCCGGCAACGCCAGCATAGGGGCCGTCACCAACCTTTGCTTCAGTTCTTGAAAGCTATTCTCGCATTTCTCTGTCCATTCGAACTTCTCAGTCTTACGAGTAAGCCGCGTTAAAGGGGCTACTATCTTTACAAACTTGAACGAACCTCCGGTAGTGACCGGCCAATCCTACCTCTGGTAGTCGACCTAACCATGGTCATCAATTCATCAGTGGTCCTTTATTCATTCTTGTCAGGATCCTCAATGGGATCCTCCTCAGCAACTATCCCTTCTAGGACAACATCCTCAATATCAACATCATCCGGTCCTGCGTTAGGACGCTCTATCGGATCCACAATCCGATCTCCAATTAGTAATAAAACATCATCGCGCTGTTGTTCCTCAACCTCAGGGTTCGGATTCCCGCTACCATATACGATAATGAACTACGCTTCTATCACGATATTTATAAGGGTTCCCATAAGGGTTTTAACTATCAGTACTACGTTAGGTAGCCCGACTATGAACTTGGCAAGAGTTCTTATCATCTTAGTGAACTTATTATCTTAACGTCACATCATCTCTGAGGTTTATAACGCTTAGCTCTGATACCACTTCTGTAACACCCCCAGATCCGGGGTCGGGGATCCGGGTTGTCACGAGTTCCATTTCCCCTAATAAAACCCAATCTTAATAATAAATGAACTATTCTGTACTGTGACCCCACAATAAACACACACACCAGACGTTATAGTCTCAGAGATGAACATCCAAAAATAATCACAAGTCATTTTATTCCACGATTATCTGCCAATACACCTTAAAAGGTTTTCTGAATAAATTTACATTTTCTTTGCCATTATTACAATTCAGAAATATACATAAGTCTGGTACATCATAAGTTGAAAACCTAGCCTATTGGTAGTTCCTACCTCAGCTACAGCGACATCCACGCCTACAGGAAACTGCGGAATGTTTCCTATCCGCCTGCGAATTGGGAGCTTAGTCCTGTTCATCTTTTCTATCTATTGTTGTGTGATGAAAGAAGAAAGCAAGGGTGAGCAGCAAGCCCACCAAAATTATATGTATAATGATTAATAGTATATGAGCCTTCTCATAGTACTCATGAAAGTCTTGGTCAAAAGAAATGAACCAAGTTGATATCTTAATGCGATGAAGTCGCAAAATATTTAGTATATATACATATATACTTTTCAAAATCTTGGAAGTCCTCTTCCATGCATAATACACACAGAGTTCCAGTGTATAACTGTATAAAAAAATATCGTTGCAAGGTGATCTCATATATCTAACCTTGTCTCAACGTTTTTCTGAAAATGTTTGTCATTCATAAGACAATTATTAATTAGATATAAGTTTAAAAGATGAAGTTACAAGATACCCCAATATACTTATATCTTTCCCAATACTACTTGAACTACCACCGTTCAAGTTATAATCAGTTTCAAAAGTTCATCACATAGATGAGACTACAAGACAAGATTTGAATAGATTAAATCTTTAAAATATTATTAAAGGAAATGAAGTTATGATATACTTCATTAAGTTCTGATATATATATCTATATATATATATATCCACATATACATCTTCCTTTATACATTTCCTGAAAACCTCTGTCATGTGAAGTATGAACAGAATTGCAATATCCAATAAATTTGGAAAGGAAAGAATTTTGGCATAAACCTGATATCTTGCTGATCAGGCAAAGATACCAATAAGTAACCTTTCCTACTAGTAGATGGACGAATTCCCCACTGGTCATCACCCTGGTCTTAATAGGACCTTATGCTGGACTGCCACTCAGCCACTTATGCATTTGATGGACTCCCACTGAGCCACTTACACTATCATGGACGCCCACTGAGCCCATGTTGCTTATGCCGACTCAATAGATGGACTTACTTCCCGAACGTTGGGTAAGTAATCAATTCATTAACCAAAACTGCAACCTTGTTGCGAATATAAAATACACCATAGAGCCGGATCCCTTAGATTTTTGAGCGAGTATTCAAGTCCCCTTAAAATGGAAGATCTTGAATTTGAAAAGAAGTTTTGGGATCCGCTCTACCCTTTTTAAATTCATTTTGAAGACTCGAAAACATTTTTAAGAATGTTTGGAGTAATGCTGATTTATGAAATAAATCAGTCCCAATATGAAAGAAATATATGAATATTATTATTTAAATAATATTCCCATAAAGAATAATGGAGGTAGAAGTTGGAAAACTTATACTCGAATGAATAGCAAATAATCAAAGATATACTTATACGAAAGTAATATCTTTATTTGAATAATCAAAAATAAGTTTGATTATCGTCACCTTATTCTTTAATACAATAAAGAATATTATTAAGTAATAAGCGGAGTCATAATACCTCGAATGAATACTATAAATAATATTCCTAAAATAAAGGAGTCATACATCCTCAAATGAATATCCAAGTAATATTCAATAATAATATAAACTGAGTCATAAGCCCTCGAATGAATATTCAAATAATATTCAAATAATAAAATGAACTGAGTCATAAGCCCTCGAATGAATACTCGAATTAATATTCAATTAAGTAAAATAAAGGTATCGAATAAACCTTATTCGATCAATAGTTTTAAAAACTATAACCATATATATATATAAATATATGTATATATATATAATATACTCGGGAACATCGACTCCCGGTTTAGAAATATGTTCACCTTTTATCCCCTATACTAAGGGTATACGCAAATTACCGCTATCCTCTAGCATAGGTATTATCAACAATTATATATGGAAAGAATACGAAACAGGCATGCATATATATATACCATAGTAGCATGCTTCAATATATAACAACATTTGCTAATTAATCAACATGCATCTATCTCAAGATAATGCAAATACATATACTCATCACCACAACAGTTATAACGGGTAGAAAACTTTCCTGAGCGAATGGGGGTTACGAATGGCTCGGGACGAGTATGGTAACCTATAAACAACAAGTAAGTTGGAATTAAACCAAAGTCACTTGTAAATCTATACTTTAACTAACTTAGACTCTAACGCTTGTTTTGCGCTTATTGATTCTCTTAAGTCACTCGGGTACCCTCGGCTCCACCATTTTTAATAATTTAACCTTTACGAGTTTTAAGGCGATTCCTTCGCGAGTGTCTTACCAACTGCCTAACACTCTTACCATAATTGTTTCATACATTAATTAACCCTTTTTGGTCTTTAACCTATGTTTCAAAGTAAGGCGAGGGGAAAAGTTTCGTTCGCGAAACGCCGTTACTTAAAACGGTCGTTTATCCTAAACCGTGCATCGGAATCGAACGAACCACATATCAAAACGAAGCTCGTAACACGAGCTATCTAGACATGGCAATGGTCATAATCTAGCAGGGGGTTCTCGGGTCCTAATGTTATGCACAAAAACAGTCTAAAGAAAATCGGACGTTACGACGGCTATGTTTACGTGATTTCCCAAATTTAAACCATTCAAAACCAACCACAATTCATCCCCAAAACAATCATACCACCAACATCCATCCAAAACACACTCCAACAGCCCCCATCAAATCAATTTTACCAATTCATACTTATTTCTCAATTATGAACTAAGAGTTTTACTTAAGTTCATTGACTAATTAACCAAGATTTCCAACTCCAAAAATATCACAAAATCAACCAATCTCTAAACACACAATAATCATGCCTCTCACCAACTAAAATACTCATAAAAAGCTTTAACATGATTACACACCCATTACCCTAACCCTTCATCTAAATATTAGGAAATCTAAACAACAAAACTTAAAGCTAAGATCATGAAGAGTTATACCTTCCTTGAAGCTTTTAATCCATGAAAGATCCTTGGAATGCCCATGGAAGCCTTAATCTAACCTCCTACAAGCTTGTTCTTTCAAAGAAATCAAGAACACAAAAATTAATTTCAAGAAAGTACTATTCACCATCTTCTTTCTTGATTTATAGAAAAAGATTGGCTTGGAATTAGAAGCTTAAACTTATAGGAAGTATGTAACTTAACTAGGAGAAGCTAGGATAATTACCTTGCTAAATAGTAAGTGGAGGAGCTTGGACTTTCATTTTTTAAGAAAAGAGGCCGAGAGCTTGAAGAAGAAAATGGGGGTTTTGTGTTTTTTGATGAAAATGAAATGTTTTGGCTTGGTTGGTTGCTTTTTGTCTTGTTTTTGGTTAATTACTTTTCTAGCCTTGACTTTGTGTGGTTTTAAATCAACCACATCTCCTTCCCCTTATGTCATGCTTATGTCACATTGCTATGTCATCATCCCTTCTAATCTCTTTGATTAGCTTCTAATTGTTTGCCTAATGACCGCTGATCTGTTATACGGTTCGCTTAACTTTCGTTTTCGTTTATCGTTTGAGGGATCATACCCGGGATCTTATTACTTAGGTTCCCTTAACCTTTCTCAATACATTATATTCCTTTTTATGATCCTCTATTATAATCCTTTAATTTAAATCCTTTTTATCCTGTTACCTTATACTCAATTCTCTCCGTATCTAGTGTATTTCCGGGAAAAATCAAAGTGTTCGGAATTGGATTCTGACGATCTTTGCATACACTTATATACCATATAGAGTACTAATAAAACCTCAGAATATCCATATCAGAACCCCTACATAGTGTGGCATGAAAAAATTTTCTCAATCAGCAAAAACACTATTCATAAGGGTTTCAAAAAAAATTTCCCAAAAATTGGGGTTATTACAGAAACCATCTAATCTGCAACCAAAGCCAAGTGAACATAGTGACATAAAGCTAAACCCAGTTGTTTAACACATACTAAGCATCTAAGCACTCTTCAATAAAACCCAACCAAGATTAGCAATGAATCAACTAGGTCCAAGTAGTTTAGGTTTTCTAGTAAATGCAACATCAACCCAGGAATCTATGCCAACTCAAACAAGGTGGAAAGGCTTAAACTATGTTTAGCAAGGCGAATGCAGGGGTGAGAATCCAACAATCAAGCAGATTGGATGCTTGAACAGCACAACACAACAAATAGATCGGCGACCGAGAACCGCATCACTAGAGAGCTCAACAAACAGCATCACCCGCCCTTTCTTATAAATCAAGTTGCTCAAGATTGCATTTACACATGAACCAATAGGTTTTATTGAAGTAAGAAAAGCCCAAACTGCAAAAGTGATGTTAACGATATCTTATACTGTTAGAAATATGTTATAGTCTTGATGATAATTCACCAAAATAGCTTAAGAAGATTTATTAAATGTCAACTAGTAGTCTTCAATGGATAACCTCAATTATCTATCCGTTGAAGGGGTAACTTATGTCAATAAGTATGTAGCACATTCTGTACACTATAATAGCCGGGGATTTGGTAGTTTTAGTAGTTTCTAAGTCATGTTGACTCTAGCAAGATACGAAATAGGTGGGCCAAGTATAAATATAAAATTCCTTGTAATTTTGTATAAGTGAAAAAGTATCAACTGCTAAGAAAACATCTTCAACTAATAAACTACAAGCTTCAACGGATGACTCTACAAGCTTTAACGGATAACTCAATATGAATTCAACGGATAAACCAGTCAAGCCTGCAATGGACATCAGATAAAGCTGTCAATGGATGCTATATAGAAAGCTTCAACGGATGACACCAATATATTATCTATGGATATCATCTAAGAAACTTTAACGGATAATCAACAAAGATAGCAGTTGATAGTGACTTGACAGAAGCTGACAGAGTCACATGAGTTGATAGTGCACAAAAGGAATGTGGCATCCTGATTACGTTTTAGAAAAAAAATGAAGCATTTCTATTTCCATGGAAAACAAGCTCATTCAAAGATGCAGTATCTAACTTGGATTGCATTGGACATAGAAATGAAGAAGCATGTTCCTGGACCTAACCGATAGGAATATTATTCTTGTCTTATTTCACATGTAACTTGGTGAATATATAAACCAAGTGTAGTAAGTATCTTAGAACTAACTAGAACAACAAGTAGAACAAGCAAGCTGTATCTTTAGTACTCCCAAGTTTTAGGTTGTAAAGAATACTTGTAAGAAGCTGTGTGCATTTTGCATCGCTGAGAATTCTTCAATATATACATTTTTGGTGGAAAGACAAATCCACCAAAAAGTTTTTAAACTTGTGTTTATTTACTTTGTGTTAGTAGAATTCTTTAAAAGCCTTATCTGCATTCTTCCATATTCAAAAATACTGTTGTACATTTAAGTAAGAGTTTTTTAGAAAATAAAAAAGAAATCAGAATTTCATTCAACCTCCCTTCTGTAATTCTATTATTGTATTGTTAGAGAATAACAATTGTATCAGAGCAACCTCTTAAAATAGAAAGAGTTTAAAAATCAAAGCAATTAAACAACATTAGCATGAAGGATGTTGGAGTGAAGATTCCAATTCTGGGCAAAGACAACTATCATCAATGGAAAGTGAAGATGCACCTTCGTCTACTCTCTCAAGATGAAAGCTATGTCAACTGCATAGAGAATAGACCTAATGTTCCTCGCAGGGCTGTAATAGAAGCTGGTGAAGCTACTGAAAATGAGCAGACTATTCCAAAGCCTAGATCAGAATGGACTGATGAAGATATTGAAGCCGTTCATAAAGACAAAAAGGCCATGAACATACTGTTCAATGGTCTTGATCAAGACATGCTTGACAATGTCATAAATTGTAAAACTGCTAAGGAGATTTGGGATCAAGTTCAAGTGTTATGTGAGGGAACTGAGCAAGTCTGAGAAAACAGGATGCAACTTCTTATACAACAATATAAACACTTCCATTTTGAAGATTGTGAGTCCTTGAATGATACTTTTAGTAGATTTCAAAAGCTGTTAAATGGACTAAAGTTGTATGGAAGGGTCTACCAAATCAAGGATTCCAACCTAAAATTTCTAAGGTCTTTATCAAAGGAATGGAAGCCAATGACAGTCACTCCCATAAATATACAAGAGTACAAAGATTTTACTTTTAAGATTTTGTATGGAATTTTGAAGACCTATGAGCTTGAAATGGAATAAGATGAGCTGATAGAGAAAGGAAGAAAGAAAGGTGGATCTGTGGCACTGATAGCTGAGCAAGAAAGAGTGATGGAAATGAAGATTGAATCTGTTAAAACTGCATCCAACTTTAATGTTTGTGGAAGGCAGGTCTGAGATGAGCAAGTGAAAAGGGTTGATGGCTGAAGATGAATATTGTCCAAGCCAAGATGGCATGGATGAAGTTGATGAGCATCTAGCCTTTCTGTCTAGAAGATTTACAAAGCTCAGATTCAAGAAAAATTTTGGAGCTGTTAAGCCTAGTAGAAACATGGTTGACAAAACCAAATTCAAATGTTTCAAGTGTGGGTTGAATGGTCACTTTGCAAATGAGTGTAGAAAGCCAATTTCTGAAAAGAAAAAGTTTGAGCTTGTAGACTATAAAAATAAATATTTTGAGTTGCTCAAACAGAAAGAGAAGGCATTCATAACTCAAGAAAATGACTGGGCAGTTGTTGGAGATGATGCAGATAAAGACATGAACAATGTCAACCTTGCTCTCATGGCCAAGTCAGATGAAATAGAGGTTAGCTCATCTAGCAATCAGGTAATCACTACTAAACTTTCACAGCTTTCTAAAGATGAATGGAATGATGCAATTAATAATATGTTTACTGAATTTTATCATTTGCGTGTCATACTTAAATCACTCACAAAAGAGAATACTGGAATTAAAGAGAATAATGTGTTTTTGAGTGATAAAAATGCTGCATTAGAAACTCAATTTATTGCGTATGAGAAATTGAAAATTCGGTTTAAAATTGCTAAAGATGAGTTAACAGAGTCTTTGAAGAAAAAGGAAATTCTGAGAAAACAGTTTGAACAAAAACAAGAAGTCATTAAAGCCTGGAAATCTTCTAGGGATGTTAGTGCATAGATTGCCAAAGTGTGGATTAGAAAACACAACAATTACACTGATAAGTATGCACCTAGAAAGACATGTGTAAAGTGTGATAGTGTTAATAATTTGTCTATTAATTGTAAGTCTGTTGAGAATGCACCTATATTTGCACCTCTATTGCCTAACATATCTATGTCACCTATGCATGCCATGTCTGTTCTGCCTCCGCAGAATTCACATGCACATTTTTCTAATATGCCATTTACACACAATCCTTACTATGCTACATTTAATATGCCACAAATGCCATATAGCATGCCTATCCGGAATAACATGTATGCACAAACTATGCCATACCATGTTAATCATAATGTGATTGATAAATCTCAAACTAATCAGGTGTTTCAAAGACCTACCCCAAAGATAAAGGTTGATCTTGGATCATCTAAATCTAGTGGTGGAAATTCTAAGAAAATTAAGAAAAAAGATAACAAGGTAGGGGCCAAGGAAAATTGGGTACCAAAATCAACTTGATTTGGTTTTGATGTGTGTAGAGAAATAGAAAGAATCTATGGTATTTAGATAGTGGATGCTCAAAGCACATGACCAGAGATTCAACCCTACTCACAAAGTTTAAGGAAAGAGTTAGCCCTAACATTATCTTTGAAGATGATAGCAAAGGATATACTATGGGATATGGCTTGATTTCAAAATGGAATGTCATCATTGATGAAGTAGTATTGGTTGATGGACTCAAACATAATCTTTTGAGTGATAGCCAACTATATGATAAAGGTAACTTAGTTACCTTTAATTCTGAAGCCTGTGTTGTTACTTAGAAAACAGGGCAACAAAGTGGTTCTTACTGGAGTAAGAAAAGGAAATATGTACTTAGCTGAATTCAACTCCATAGATGCAGAATAAATCACTTATCTTTTTAGCAAAGCAAGTCAAGATGAAAGTTGGCTATGAAAAAGAAGCTATCTCATTTGAATTTCAAGATAATGAATGAATTGGTCAGGAAAAACCTTGTTAGAGGCATTCCTCAAGTTATATTTTCAAAGGATGGACTTTGTGGTTGATAGGGAATGAAATAAACTCTGATTGCGTAATTTATATCGCATTAATTATATCAGAATTGGGCTGACAACTAGGCCCATTAAAAAGGGCCCAAAACCCTGAATATTAATTAATTTCGTCATTAATTAATAAAGGACAAGTTAAGTGTTAAGATGAGCCCTAGTGGGAATACAAATCCTTGTATATTGGCCTCCAAGGGACCTCATGGGATAAGGGATCAGTTTCCTACCTCTTAGGACTCCAATGTCACTATAATTCTGAGACTTGCCCACCAAATCTCCTAGATCTAGTCAAATTCAAGGACTTTCAATGTCTATATAAGGGGCCTCACCCCCACCAATCAGAACTACATTTTTTGACTTGATCCATGACAATCAGCAAGGTATGTAGGCATCTTGTTCAGGCAGATCGAGTCACGAGACACAAGAGCATTCAAATCGAGCCTTAAAGCTCACGAACCCTAGTAGTAAGTACAACAATTAATATACCATAGTTTTTAATCCATAACATTTGGCGCCGTCTGTGGGAAAGCACAACAACAACCATGGTGAGAACACGGAGAGGAAACAGCGCCCCTGAAGGAGGAACACCAGCGGAGACGACCCAAATGATTTCGTCAACGGTGGAGATACCTCCGCATTCAACCTATGCCGCCACCCAAGGAGGAGCCCATGTAGGGGCAGCTAAACCTCTGCCACAAGGGATGATTCCACCGGCTCCTCAAGGGACGAATTCCCAACTTTAACATCTACATACACCCTTATGAGTATTCAACTTTAACTTTAACATCTATGAATTTTTGACCCGTTGGGTATGAGTATTCAACTGTTGTGACCACTAACCCCCTTATGGAATGCCCCTTTACCCCGAGGTTGGAGGAAGTGGATATGCTAATAGGAGTGAAGCACAAGGGCAGACTCTTCAATATATACGTGGTTTGGCTCCTATTCCTAAGGATCAAGAATTTTCTGGTCCTTATACTGAGAGAGACTCTGAATCTTTGGATGATGATGTGGCCCCAAGAAGGAGGCGTGCTGGTAAAGAGCCGATGCCTGATGGTAGCCAGCGTCCTAGGAGCACCCGAGGGACGAATCCCCAAGAAGTGTAAGAGAGAATCAAGGCTCACGAGGATGAGATTCAAAGGCTGAAGCATGACTTGGAGGTACACCAGACCACCAGGCCCCCACTACCTCCAAGGGGGAGAAATCCTCCTCCAATCATAGACCTGGATGGTCCAATACAGAGAAGGGTTGTTGTCCCAAGGGCTGATCCAAGCAATCTTCTTCCCCTTGGAGATCCTGATGATCCTACTCCACCATTCACTGAAGAGATAATGAGTGCCCATATCTCAAGGAAGTTCAAGATGCCCACCATCAAAGATTATGATGGCACTGGAGATCCCACTAATCATGTCAGGACATTCTCTAATACACTGTTGTTGCAGCCCGTGAATGGCGCTATTAAGTGTCGGGCCTTTCCTCAAACCCTGTCGGGAATGGCTCAAAGATGGTATAGTCGTTTGCCCCCGAACTCTATTGGGTCCTTCAGAGAATTAAGTCAGGCTTTTATTATGCAATTCATGAGCGGGAGAGTGCATGAGAAAAGTTCAGCATCCCTCATGAGCATTGTGCAGGGAGCAAAAGAGTCCTTGAGGGACTATCTGAATCATTTTACCAAGGAAGCCTTGAAAGTCCCAGACCTTGACGATAAGGTAGCTATGATAACACTGCAGCAGGGAACAATGGACGAGTTCTTCAAGAAGTTATTGGCCAAACGCCCCCCTAAAAGTATGTTGCAGCTCCAAGATAGGGCCGGGAAATACATCAAAGTGGAGGAGAGCATGAGGAAGACGGTAGTAAGTAACGAGCCCGTTGGAGGAAAGAAGTGGAAAACTGATCTGGAATATATTGCTAAGGACAAGTATCCCAGAACTAAGCAAAACCCTGATTCAACCCCGAAGAAGGGAGGACCTGGGAAAAAGTTCACTGAATATGCTAAGTTGAATGCTCCTAGAAGCCAGATCTTGATGGAAATCGAGAAATATAGAGATATTCGTTGGCCTAAACCCTTACAGATTGATCCTACCAAGCTAGATAAGAGCAAATATTGCAGATTCTACAAGGATGCTGGTCATGACATCGATGAGTGTAGGAAATTGAAAGATGAAATAGAGTTCCTCATTCGAAAAAGGAAGATTGAGCATGTACACTGGAGACGGAGGAGATATGAACAACAATGTGAGAAAGAACTTTGAAGATCGTAGGAGGGACCAAGATGATCAGGGGCGGAATCCCCAACCTAGGGGACCGGTGATAAATGCAATCTTTGGAGGGCCGCGACCCCGAGGGTCTATAATTTTTGGAGGACCAACTGCTGCTGGGTTATCCAGGAACTCCAGGAAAGCGTATACTAGAGAGGTTATGCATATTATTGGGGAAGCCCCAAAGAGGGCCAGGATAGGAGTAACAATGACATTTGATGATTCTGACTTGGAGGGTTTGAAATTTCCTCATGACGACCCGCTGGTCATAACACCAATAATAGGGAATAGCCCGGTGAAGAGGGTCCTTGTAGACAACGGTGCTTCAGTAGACATTTTACTCCATGATACCTTTTTAAGGATGGGTTACAATGATTCCCAACTAACCCCGACCGATATGCCAATATATGGATTCGCAGGAGTGGAGTGCCCCGTGGAAGGGATAATTAAGTTGCCTACAACCATAGGTCAGGAACCAAGACAAGTAACTCAAATATTGGACTTTGTGGTGGTAAAGGCTAGTTCAACTTACAACGCTATCATGGGAAGAACAGGAATATATGCCTTCAAGGCAGTCCCTTCATCCTACCATTCAGTGATGAAGTTTCCCACTCGGAATAGGATTGGAGAAGAGAGATGAGATCAAAATATGGCAAGAAGTTGTTACGTGGCCTCTCTTAGGGCAGATGGAGTTGGGGGCAAGTTCTGTCTATTAAAGATTATCTGAGAGAATGATGAGAAAAGAGGAAAGCCAGAAGAAGACTTGGTTTTGATTCCTTTGGCTCTCGAGGATCCTGAGAAAATGACTTTCGTTGGAGCCATACTAGAGGAGCCCCTTAGAGGGAAGTTGGTGAAATTTTTGCAAGAAAATAGTGTTGTCTTTGCATGGTCGGCAGCTGATATGCCAGGCATAGACCCGGAACTGATTACTCACAAGCTGAATGTGGATCCGGATCGGAAGACAGTGAAGCAAAAGAAAAGAAGGTTTGCTCCAAAGAGGCAAGAAGCTATTAAACAAGAAGTAGAGAAGCTCTTAGAGGCTGGTTTCATCGAGGAGATACAATTTTCAGAATGGTTAGCAAACCCTGTGATGGTAAAGAAAGCTAATGGAAAATGGAGGATGTGTGTGGATTTCACCGATTTGAATGACGCATGCCCAAAGGACTATTTCCCATTGCCAAGGATAGATACATTAATAGATGCTACTGCTGGACATGAGATGCTGAGCTTCATGGATGGATTCAGTGGATATAATCAGATCAAGATGCACAAGGACGACATCCCAAAGGTATCATTCATCACTGACTTTGGTGTTTACTGTTATCTTGTTATGGCATTTGGTCTTAAGAATACAGGAGCCACCTATCAAAGGTTGGTAAATAAGATTTTCAAGGATCTTATTGGAAAGACTATGGAAGTTTATGTCGATGACATGTTAGTCAAGAGTCTAGTAAAGACTGACCATATAACCCATTTGAGGGAAGCTTTTGAGGTCCTGAGATACCACAAGATGATGTTAAATCCTGCAAAGTGTGCTTTCGGAGTGGGATTTGGAAAGTTTTTGGGACTGATGGTCTCCAAAAGAGAAATTGAGGCCAATACCGATAAAATAAAGGCAATCCTGGACATGGAACCGCCAAAAACTATCATAGATATTCAAAAGCTCACTGGAAGGGTTGCTGCATTGGGGAGGTTCATCTCTAAATCTAGGGACAAGTGCCTATCGTTCTTCAAGTATTTGAAGAAAGTTAAAGATTTCATATGGACTGAGGAGAGCCAGGAGGCATTCGAAGAATTAAAGAAATATATGGTCCATGCCCCGTTGTTGGCCAAGCCAGCTCTGAATGAAATTTTATACTTGTACATGGTCGTTTCATAAAATGTCTTGAGCGCTATATTGGTTAAAGAGGAATTTAAAGTTCAGAAACCCGTATACTATGTGAGCAAAATTCTGCATGGATCTGAGTTAAATTATTCAACTATTGAGAAGTTTGCCTTAGCCTTGGTAATGGCGTCAAGAAAGTTGCGTCCTTACTTTCAGGCTCATCAGATTGAGGTGCTAACAAATCAGCCATTGAGAAATATTATTCATAGACCCAAGGCTAGTGGGAGGCTGATTAAGTGGGTAATAGAGTTGGGATAATTTGACGTCAAGTACAAACCACGGACGGCAATAAAAGCACAGGCATTGGCTGACTTCGTGGTGGAATGTACCATACCCAACCAAGAAGTCGGGGGGCAGGAAGACACTATACCTCAAGACACAGAAGTTGATAAAGGAGGCAAAGAAAAGGACCTTAAGGAGAATGAATATTGGGTTCTCTATTTTGATGGAGCATCAAAAACAAATTCAAGTAGAGCAAGGCTAGTTTTACAAAGCCCCGGTGGGTTCTTGATTGAATATTCTATGAAGTTAGACTTCCCAACCATAAATAATGAAGCAGAATATGAAGCTCTAATAGCTGGCCTCGGCCTAGCAGGGACACTGAGAGTCAAGAACTTGAAGTTGGTCATATCCCAGGTGAGGGGAGAGTTTGAGGAAAGGGATGATACAATGGCTAAGTATGTCCGCCTAGTAAGATCTGTGATGACTCAATTCAATGAGTGACATGTTGAGCACATCCCAGGGGAGGAAAATGCTAAGGCGGATGCATTGTCAAAGTTTGCTTCATCTGAGATAGAGGAAAGTTCAGGAAGCGTATACTTCCGTGTTTTGAAGACACGAACCATTGATGTTAAGCTTATAGCTCCTATAGGGCTGGGGACATCATGGATATATCCCATTAAGGCCCATATTCAAACTGGTTGGCTGCCAAATGATGTGACTGAAGCACGAAAGTTGACTGTTCGAGCACTGAGATACTCCTTGATCGATGGGATCTTGTACAAAAGATCTTATGTAGTTCCTTACTTAAGATGTCTCAGGCCCGATGAGGCACGCTTGGCTCTTGAGGAGGTACACGAAGGTGTCTGTGGGCAACACTTGGGGGGTAGAGTGCTGGCTCATAAGATAACCCGTTTAGGATTTTATTGGCCAGAGATGATGGCCGATGCCAAAGAGTGTGATCGTTATCAGAAACATGCACCTGTTGTTCAATACCCCCCAAGATGTTGACTTCCATCAACTCTCCCATCCCCTTTTCAATATGGGGAATGGATATACTTGGGCCTTTCCCCATGGCCACGGCACAAAGGAAGTTCCTTATTGTAGCCATTGATTATTTTACAAAATGGATTGAAGCCAAGCCTTTGGCCAAGATCATAACTAAGCAGGTTGCACAATTCCTGTGGGAAAACATCATGTGCCATTATGGAATTCCCCGTATCCTAGTTACCGATAATGGAACACAGTTTAACAATGAGGAATTCAATAAGTATTGTGAGGAGAATGAGATTGAGTTGCGATTTACCTCCGTAGCTCACCCGCAAGCCAATGGGAAAGCGGAAGTGGCAAATCGAATAATCCTGGATGGACTAAAGAAGAGCATCGAAAAGTCAAGGAATAATTGGGTGGATGAAATACTCCCAATACTATGGGCCTATAGGACTACCTGTAGAGTTACGACTGGAGCAACTCTCTTCATGTTAGCATATGGGGCAGAAGCGGTTGTTCCTGTAGAGATATCACATTCTGTTAGATATATTTGAGATGTCATGTCTAATATGTTTCATGTTTAGTTTTCAGATCTTAACAAACAGGAAATATCAATACTTACTGGAATCAGTACTTACTGGAAGTCAGAACTTAAGGTCATATCATAACTTAAGGTTATGTCAGAACTTAAGTACGGGAGGACTTACAGTTAAGGAAGGAAGCTGATTTACAGGATAGAAGATCGAGACTAAAATAAAAGAAGATATGCATGGAAAGAGTTAGAAGATAAGAAGACTTGTATAGGATATCTGATTGATATATTTTAGGAGACAGAATTATATTTCATATCAATTAGAAGTTATCTTGTAACTGTGTACTATATAAACACAGACATAGGTTTACACTATATGTGTTATCATTTTCGAGAAGATCATACATTGTAACCTAGCAGATCTTAGTGATATTTGTTCATCACTGAAAGAGAACAGTTCCATTATAACAGAGTTTATTATATTGAATATATCTGTTTACTGTTACTTGTGTTCAAGATCGATTTGATTGTATTAAATATTGTATTCAATCCCCTTCCACAGTGTTGTGTGACCTAACAATTGGTATTAGAGCTTATCTGTAAACACACATATAGTAAAGATCCAAACAATCATGTCTGAAGAAGAACAAACTCCAACCAAGCCCACAAAAACTGAAAAAACTCAAAAGACTCAAACCCACAATCGATATGAGACTATTAGGGTTCCCATACTGAGACCTTCTGAGTATTCCATATGAAAAGTGAAGATGGCTATGTTTCTGGAAGCTACAGATCCAGAATACCTTGACAGAATTAATGAAGGACCACATAAGCCAACCAAGCTCTATGTTGTAATTGCAGATCAGCCAACAAAGACCATACCAAAGGAGAAAAGTGAGTATACAGCTGAAGATATCTCATCCATTTCCAAGGATGCAAAGGTAAGGCATTTGCTGCATAGTGCCATTGATAATGTCATGTCAAACAGGGTAATTCATTGAAAGAATACAAATGAGATATGGGATGCTTTGGAGACAAGATGCTAGGGAACTGATGCAATCAAGAAGAACCGGAGGACTATACTCACTCAAGAGTATGAGCACTTTGACTCAAAAGCTGATGAGTCATTAACTGACTTATATGACAGGTTTGTCAAACTCTTGAATGATCCGTCACTGGTGGACAAGGAATATGATCTTGAAGATTCAAATCTAAAATTCCTCTTAGCTCTTACTGAAAGTTAGGATTTGAAGTCTACTACTATAAGAGACAACTATGCTCTTGATGAAACTACTCTTGATGAAATTTATTGTATGCTCAAGACTTATGAACTTGAGATGGATCAAAGGAGCAAGAGACATGGGAGAAAGTCAAGGACAATTGCTCTTAAAGCTGAGGAGGAATACCCCAAGGTGGTTGTCTCAAACAAAGGCAAAGGAAAGGCTCTCATCATAATGTCTGATTCAGAATCATCAAGTTCTGATGATGATGATTCAGAAACTGAAAGTTTACCTGAAATAGATGTTGATGAAGAGATGATGAAATTGTGTGCTATTATGGTGAAGGGTATCACAAAGATAGCCTACAAGAAATTCAGAAGGGGAAAGAAGTTTTCCAAGAACGGTGGAAGTTCTGATAAAAAAGGGTTCATAAAGTATGAAGGCAAAAGTGCAAAGTCTGACAGAGGAGACAACTCAAATGTCAAATGCTACAATTGTGGTGAAAGAGGCCACATATTTCCTGACTGTAAGAAAGGAAAGAGTGACAAAGGCAAGGCACTTGTCACAAAGAAGAAAAGCTGGACAGACTCTTCAGATTCTGAAGATGAGGTGAATTATGCTTTAATGGAAAATGCTGATGGCAGCCCTGAAACTGCTGAATTGAAGGTACCTCAAATAACTTATGCTTTTCATACTGATGATATTACTGAGTTGAGATTATATCTTAAAACCATGTTTATTAGTTACAGAGATCAAACTTTAACATATGAAAGATTAACTTCTGAAAATCTTGCTTATAAGAAAAGGAATGACTATTTGGAAAAAAGAGTTAGTTATGTTCCATCAAACTCAGAAAGAAAGAGATGATACTTTTTATGTTAGAGATGAATTGCTAAAATTGAATCAATCTCTAAAAACTGAGTTAGAAAAAGAAAGAGAGATTATCAGAACTTGGACTAACTCTGGCAGAACAAATCAGAACTTATTAATTAGTGGAAACTGGAAAGAGGGCTTAGGTTATGGAGATGATAAAAGTGAAAAAGGAACTGAACAAATTAAGCTAATTATTGTTAAACAGACTGCTAAGCCAAAGGTAAATCCTATTAAGTTTGTAGCTAAAATTGTAAAGTCTGATTCTGAAAAGATGAAAGAGTCTGTGACAAAAGTTAAGGAAAAGTCAACTTCTTACAAATTAGAACAGGATAAACCAACTGAAGTTAACATAGGCTTAATGACTAAGAAGTAGCTTAAGCATAAGCTGAAAGAAATAAGGAATGTCAACAAGGTAAAGGCAGATAGAAAAAATAGGAATGGAAAGGAAGGTGTGAATAAAAGCAATAATTATATGCCTGTTCCTAATGTTCCTAGAAAGAAATGTTATAACTGTGGAAACTCTAACAATCTTGCTTCTTTTTGCAGGAAGAATAAGAATATAAACTCTTTACCTCCTAAGTCAGGAGTTCAGAGTCAGTCTGTTAGGTTTAAGCCATAAAATCCTTGTTTTCATTGTGGTAGTTTTACTTGTAAGGAATATCATAGTTTGTACTATGATTATTATCAAATAAAACCTTCTTTGAAGAAAGTTACTTTAATTCCTTCTAGTGTAAAGTCTGATGCAAAGTCTAATATAAGTTCTGATAAACAGCATGTTAGCATAAACTCTGATATTAAATCCGCTGCAAATGCTAACAAACATAAAAAGGCCAAAGGATCCAAGAAAGTCTGGGTCCTTAAAACTAACCATTAGTGGTCTTTGTGATTGCAGGGCAACAGGAAAAACATCCTAGTACTGGATAGTGGATGTTCAGGACATATGACTGGAAATAAAGCCCTGCTCTCAGACTTTGTGGAGAAAGCTGGCCCAGGAGTTTCTTACGGAGATGGCAACATGGGAAAAACTCTGGGATATGGCAATATTAATCTTGGGAATGTCATCATTGAAACATTAGCTCTTGTCTTAGGACTTAAACACAATTTGCTAAGTGTGAGTCAAATCTGTGACAGAGGTTATCATGTGGATTTGTTTGAAGAACACTGTGAAGTTGTAAGCAATTCTACAGGCAAAGTGGTTCTGAAATGTTACAGGCATGGTAACATTTATGAAGCCAGACTTTCAACAAGTACTGATGGTTCTGCAATCTGTCTGTTGAGTAGAGCATTAATTAAAGAAAGCTGGAATTGGCACAAAAGACTCTCTCATTTAAATTTCAACAACATAAATAAGCTTGTAAAGAAAGATCTTGTGAGAGGACTGCCAAAATCAGTATTTGCTCCGATGGCCTTTGTGATTCATGTCAAAAGGAAAAACAAAGAAAATCTTCTTTCAAAAGCAAAACTGAGTCATCAATTCTTGAGCCTTATCACCTACTGCATGTTGATCTATTTGGTCCAGTCAATGTCATGTCTATTACAAAGAAGAAATATGCTATGGTTATAGTGGATGAGTTCACAAGGTACACTTGGGTGTACTTCTTGCAGAAGAAGAATGAAACTGCATCTACTCTAACTGATCATTTCAGATAGCTGGATAAGTTGGTCAAAGATTCTGTTAAAATTATAAGAAGTGATAATGACACTGAGTTCAAGAATTAAATCACGGAAGAGTTCTGCAAAGAGCATGGAATTAAACATGAATTTTCTTCACCTAGAACTCCACAACAAAATGGAGTTGTAGAAAGAAAGAACATGACTCTCATTGAAGCTGCCCGAACTATGCTTGATGAAGCAAAGTTGCCAACCTACTTTTGGACTGAAGCTGTGCAGACTGCTTGTTTTACACAGAATGCTACACTCATAAACAAGCATGGAAAAACACCATATGAGATGGTGAAGAAAAAGAAGCCAAATCTGAAATACTTTCATGTATTTGGTTGCAAGTGTTTTGTTCTTAAGACTCATCCTGAACAGCTGTCAAAATTTGATCTAAAAGCTGATGAAGGAATTTTTGTTGGATATCCACTTTCCATAAAAGCCTTCAGAGTCTATAATTTAAGAACAAGGGTTGTCATGGAATCTATCAAAGTATCTTTTGATGATAAGAAGATTACTGGACTTGAAGATTTCAATGATCATGATCAACTGAGATTTGAAAATGAAGATTTAAATTCTGATTCTGTAAATTCTGATGACTTAAAATCTGAGCCTGTAAGTTCTGACGGGTTAAGTTCTGATGTCATTGAAACTGTGGTAACAACTCCAAAGGAAAATGCACCTGTTCAGGGGGAGCAAGCTGGAAATCCTACCACATCTCAAGACTCTCAAGAAGCATCAGAACCTGTCACAAGTTCTGATTCATCTAGTTCTGATGAGCCAAATTCTGATAATTCTGGAAACTCTGATACTTCAAATCCTGAAGGATCCAAGTCAAATTTTGAAGTCTCAGAGAGCATAACTATAGGGGGGAGCATCAGAAAATGCTGATGGAGACATCATGGATCATGAGGAGGATCCAGTTCTAGAAGTCAACTTCAATCTGCAAGGAAGTGGACCAAATCACATACACCTGACTTAATAATTAGAGATCCTGAAGCAGGTGTCAGAACTAGAACTGCAACATTAAATGAATGTCTCTGTCATTCTTTTCTATCTCAGAATGAACCAAAGAAAGTGGAAGAAGCTCTTTAACATGCAGATTGGGTGCAAGCAATGCAGGAAGAGTTAAATGAATTTGAAAGAAACAAAGTCTGGACCCTAGTGCCAAGATTAAAGAACATATCAGTTGTTGGCACAAAGTGGGTGTTCAGAAACAAAACTGACATTGATGGCATAATTACAAGGAATAAAGCAAGGCTGGTTGCTAAAGGCTACTCTCAACATAAGGGTATTGATTATGATGAAACATTTGCACCAGTTGGTAGATTGGAATCCATAAGAATCTTTTTGGCTCATGCTGCTCACAAAAAGTTTAAAGTCTTTCAAATGGATGTGAAAAGTGCTTTTCTTAATGGAGAATTGGAAGAAGAGGTCTATGTTGAACAACCTTCAGGCTTTGTAGATTCAAAATTTCCAAATCATGTCTACAGGCTTGACAAAGCACTTTATGGCCTTAAGCAAGCTCCTAGAGCATGGTATGAGACTTTAGCTCAATTCTTTCTGGAAAGTGAATTTCACAGAGGTACAATTGATAAAACACTGTTCTACCTCAACCATGGAAAGGACCTACTTTTGGTACAGATATATGTTGATATCATATTTGGTTCTACAAATGCCAAACTTTGTGAAAGGTTTGCAAAACTAATGCAGTCAAGATATCAAATGAGTATGATGGGAGAACTCAACTATTTTCTGGGACTTCAAGTCAAGCAAATAAAGAAGGTACTTTTATCTGTCAATTCAAGTACACCAGAAATTTACTGAAGAAATTTGGAATGCAAGATTATTCAACTGCATCCACTCCCATGGCCACTGCAACCAAGTTGGATAAAGATACTGGTTCATCAGTAGATATTACTAACTATAGAGGTATGATTGGCTCTTTACTCTATTTAACTGTAAGTAGACCTGATATCATGTATGCTACCTGTCTTTATGCAATATCATGTATTTAACTGTAAGTACCTCAAGGGTACAGCTGATCTAGGATTGTGATATCCTAGAGAATCATATTTTAAGCTAATAGGTTACTCAGATGCAGATTTTGCAGGATGCAAAATAGACTGGAAAAGCACTAGTGGAAGCTGCCAATTTCTTGGAGGCAGATTGGTTTCTTGGTTTGGCAAGAAACAGAAGTCAATTTCCACATCAACTGCAGAAGCAGAATATATTGGTGTAGGAAGCTGTTATGCACAAATTCTTTGGATGAAGAATCAGTTACTGGATTATGGGTTAGAATTTTCTAAAATACCTATTTACTGTGATAATCAAAGTGCTATTGCTATGATAGGTAATCCAGTTCAACACTCAATGACAAAGCACATCAGCATTAGGTACCGTTTGATAAGGGAACATGTGATGGAAGGTACAGTGGAATTGCATTTTGTTCCAACTGATTAACAACTAGCAGATATCTTCACAAAACCACTATGTGAAGCTACTTTTACAAGACTGGTAAATGAACTTGGAATGGTTTCAGGTTCTTTCTCTAAATCTGCTTAGTTTTTGTTCTCATGCATTCGACTTTATGATCAGTGTTTACAGATTATCTTATCTTCATATAATATGTTCTTAAACTAAAATTCATTAAATGCTGATTGTTATCTGATGTGGATCTATATACTCTGATAAGTGTTTTGAATGTTCTGTGACAATTCAATCCAATGAGGATAACTGTGCCAGATGATGACCTAGTAGTCTTTAACATACTTAAAATCCCATGTTTGAATTAGTTGTTTATGTGGAAACTCATTAACACAAGCAAATTCTGATATTTAGCTTAGTCAAGTTTACTTTGTGTATCTTATTACTAAATCACAAACTAGATTCTTGCTTCTTATCTGTCAAATTCTGATGTCAGTAAATCTTAAGGATGAACTAAATGATGATAAGCCTCACTTATCAAAAGAAAAGAAAAGAAAATAAAAGTCAGGTACTCCTTTGAGATCTAGAGTAAATATGTGAAAGGGAAGACCCAAGTGCATTGCTGGTATTAAGTAATATGCATTAGAAAAGAAAATAAATTTTTTCTTGGTGAGTTTTCACATTCTCTGATTACTGGAGAAATACTATGACAACAACATAAATTCTGATAAGCAGTCGTGACTCACTTACACTGAGAAGCCACTGTAAAAAGGAATTTCAAAAGATGCATAAAATGAGCACAAACAGGAATGACATGTCACCGCCATTCCTGAAGAGATCTGGAACTTGGTTCCACAAGAGGTTCACACAAACCTCTTGTTCTTTTTGATGGACTATCAGCTCCATCTTAATTGTTTGGAAGAAAAACGGAGAGAGGTTCTTCTTCAGCAAGAACGGATCATCAGTCTTGCAGTGCTCTTTGTCAGCAGCAGGAGGAACTAGTCGATAGGTTTTCTTCTAGGAATAAGGCTGTTGATGTTCACGATTTTAGACTAGGCTTATCTTGTAATTTTTTGCATGAAATCTATAAATTTCATAAGATGTACTCTTTGGATATTTTAATGAACTTTCCTTTGATTGCAAGATTTCGTCTCTGTTTCTCTCATATTATATGAATGTGAATGTTCTTATTGTAGTCTGTTAATCTTTACTTCATCTATTTAAACTATATCTCTTGATGAATGTTTTGATTTAAATTATGGTCAAAAATAAATTGTGATGATTTGAGACACAATTGAAGAACATGTTCATGCTTCAGAACCTGTGATAGTTGAAGCTGAGAATGTCAATTTTCAGAAAGAAACAGAAGCTGAAGGGTCAATCCCTCAGGTAAATGCTGAAGCTCAAAGTTCTGATCTTTGAAGAGGAAAAAAACTGTAAACTCTGCTAAAAAGGCAACTCCTTCATTGGCAAGGAGACTAAATAAAATGAGGGCAAAGATGTATAATGCTAAATCTCCATCTGAAGATTCTGCAGAAGCTGAGGAAGGGGATCAAGAATCTCTGATCTCAAAAGAGCCAATTATCATTGAAGCCCTTCCAGCTAAAGCTCAAGACACTGTTCCTAATACAGTGTTCACTCCTATTATTTCTCCGGTAAGAGAGAAAATAGTTGAAGGTTCAGGATTAAGTCCTAAAATTGATATCACTAGGCTGCACATTCCAATTGTTCTCTATTTAGAAGCTCCTACATCAGCTCAACCATCTATAGTCAACTCTCCAATCTTAGATGCTGAGATACCATCTACACAGTTCTGGAGATAAATTCTGATGCTCAGAATTTAGATGATGTTATTCGTGAATCTCCAGTTGCTTCACACACTGTAGTGCTGTCAGAACATAATGAGTCTTCCTCAAGTTCTGAAGACAGTGTTTTTGTTGAGACTCCAGCTCCCATTCTGGGCAAGGAAGCATTGGTAAAGAAATTTGTTGAATAGGATGCACCTATTCCTTGGGAGGATACTCACAGAGGTGTGGAGTGGACCAAGAAGTGGAATGAATCATATTTTATTCCAAGCACCAAAATTCTGACAGAACATGTGTCAAAAGCTGATGAGTTATTGTCAAATTCTGATTTTAAGACTCAACTCAAGGTTACAGCTATGAGTACAAGAAGTCTTCATGGTCTACATTCTATTAATCATGCTAAGGTTGATACACTAAAGGAAAATGTTGATAAGCTAGATCTACAGATCAAGCTTGACAAGAGTAGATATATCAGACCTACTCTTGAGAAAGTTGAAGCCATTGAGAAGATTCAAGAGAAGCAACAAGCCCAAATTGCCGAGGTCCTACAAAATCAAGCTTCTCAGAAAGCTAAATTGGATGAGACCCAATCTTCAGTTGAACTTCTTCTCTCTCTCTCTCTCTCTCTCTCTCTCTCTCTTACTTCCTGATGATCCCAAAAAGGGGGAAAGGTAGTTAAGTCCAAATGCTCACCTACTCAAATACTGAAGAAGAAGGATGACAAAGGTGATGACCAGGGAAACTCTGATAAGAACAGAGGTCAAGGAAAAGTTCAAGGAAAATCTTCACAGAACAAGTCAAGTTCTGATGTTGTGAATGTTAAGAGTCTGAAGTCAAGTTCTGATAAGCAAAGTCTGATGTCAAGTTCTGATATCCTGATTCAGTCAGGATCTAAAGACTCTCAAAAGTTTTTACAAACTCTGAAGCTAAAGGGGAAGCAGACTACTGTTTTTTACAAAGATCCTAAAATCCAGACACTTGATGAGGAGATAGCTAGAAGAATAAATCTGAAACAAAATCCAGGAATGGATTTGGAAACTCTTAAGGAGGAAGAAGCTAAATCTAAAGTACAAAGCTTCTGATGCAAAGAAACCTCCAAGGCCTAAGGAAAAAGGCATTGTGATCAAGGAAAAGTCAAATTCTGAGGCTTCAAAGTCCAAGACTAGATCACAAACTGAGATTGATCCTAAGTCAAAAGGAAAAGAAAAGGTTGGTGAACCTTTAAAGATTCAGAAAAAGATAAGTTCTTCTGTTCCTGTCTATCAAGCTACAATGCATGATAATGATTTGATAGAAGATGAAACTGTACAAATTCTGAAAAGAAGAAAGTTAATTGAAGAATCTAAAACAACCTCTGACACTCCTCAAGTTGTTCAGAATGAAGAATAGCAAGCTACAGAAGAAACATCAAATTCTGATCAAGCTATCAAGACATCAACCACTGACAATGATCAAGTTGATTTGAAAAAGATGACAATTGCTGATAAGAAGAAGCTATTATGGAAGAAAGCTACTCCATTTTAACCAAAATCCAATCTTGCGATTAATCAACTCGCAACATTTGGGTTGAGAGCCAATCAACCTAGAGATAGAGCTGGATTAGGTTCTAATGAAGAAAAGATACAAAAAGGAGTAGAAGTTACTCTAAGAGATCCTTTCATGTTGACAGACAAACCATATGAACAAATCAAACAAAAGCACCTTGACAAAGTGCTGTCTGCTCAAATTGTGATAGATGCTCATGATAAAGATGATCTAAAAGAGAAATTGATCTTATTTCTCAATGATGGAAGAACTTACAGACTAGCTGATATTGATGTGCTAAAGAAGTCTGTCAGAGAGCTTCAACATATTCACTATCTTCTGGAAGTAAAATCTGATATTACAAGAAGATGATCAGAATATATTTTGAAGGCTATAAGAGATCTTCTCAGAATCTCTGGTACAAAGGCTTCTCAGTACATTCCAATGATTACTAAAGATGATGGAAGAGAAATTCATATGCTGAAGAACTTTACTAAGGTGGAAGTTATTCTGAAAGGAAGATGCTTATGTTATAATGAAAACTCTTCACATCCTAGAGTTATCATACTTGGTAATGGACTTGAAAGAACATCAATTCAAGTTCTCAGAACAGCCATTTATCAAATTGGTGACAGTAAAGATGAAGAACTGATGCAGGTCAAAGCATAGTTAGTTGGAGTTCTAAGAAAAGCTGAAGATAAGCTAGTAAAAGATTTTGTTAAGAATCATTATGGATTCAGATTGATCCAGTGATGATGGTAAAGCTGCATGTTCTGTAAGTTGTAGTTAATAGTCTTATTAAACTCTCATTGCATTTGAACTTAAATGTTTTTGACATCATCAAATCTATTAACTTGTATATTTTTGCATAATTTACAAGTTGGGGAGATTGTTAGATATATTTGAGATGTCATGTCTAATATATTTCATGTTTAGTTTTCAGATCTTAACAAACAGGAAATATCAGTAAAGACTGTAATCTGTACTTACTGGAAGTCAGAACTTAAGGTCATATCATAACTTAAGGTTATGTCAGAACTTAAGTACGGGAGGACTTACAGTTAAAGAAGGAAGCTGATTTATATGATAGAAGATCGAGACTAAAACAAAAGAAGATATGCATGGAAAGAGTTAGAAGATAAGAAGACTTGTATAAGATATCTGATTGAAATATTTTAGGAGACAGAATTATATTCCATATCAATTAGAAGTTATCTTGTAACTGTGTACTATATAAACACATAAATAGGTTTATACTATATGTGTTATCATTATCGAGAAGATTATACATTGTAACCTAGTAGCTCTTAGTGATATTTGTTCATCACTGAGAGAGAACAGTTCCATTGTAACAGAGTTTATTATATTAAATATATCTGTTTACTGTTACTTGTGTTCAAGATCGATTTGATTGTATTAAACACTGTATTCAACCCCCTTCTACAGTGTTGTGTGACCTAACACATTCGTCTCCCAGGATTCAAGCTTTTAATGGGACAAGTCTCGTTCACGGTTCCAAGGGCCGTGTCTCAGCCAGTCCTAAAAAACCCAGGGAATACCGAGTCGTCCCTTACTCTCATAGATTGAGTGAACTCCTCCGAGTCCAAATAGTTGTCGATCGCATTGTCCTTTTCAGCCCTCAGCACAACCAGCTCAGCATTAGACTCTCCGAGCTCCTCCTCCTTACGCTTCAATTTTCTCTCCAAAGAAGCGTACTTCCTTTGCTGCTTCCTGAGGGCATTATCAGCCTTGTCTGAAGCCCTCTTCCACGATTCAGCTTGCCTCACACCACCTTGGAAGTAGGCATTTGACTGAAACGAAACAATAAACAAAGATATAAGGCAAGTGAATGCTACAAGTAAAAAGAGAGTAAAATTTTAAGAAAGGGTCGTACCGAGGCCAAGGACTGAGCACCCATGAGCTTTATCCTCTCCAAGTCTGGGGCAACCACAACATCAGTGAAGTCCTTGGGGGATAAAGTCATGAAAAGGAAACCTAAGCCCAACATTAAGGGCATCTGTGTAAATAAAAAGAGTATCTGGTTTCCAGTGCCAAGTACGATCACCACCACTAACAGGAACTAGCCTAAGGGGAGGACGAACGTTATAAAGTTCGTTCATTTTATCAAATTCTATATTATGTCATGTGTTGCAATAGTCAAATGAATCAAGATGTGCGTTAGAGGGGTACTCATCCCCTCTAGTATTAATCATATCTAGTAATGACATGTAAGAAGAGCGGATTTTGATATCGTTACCTCGTTTCGAAGCAGAGGCAATCTTAGCCGCTTGAAACCTTGAAAGGGGAGGGAGGCCGGAAAAGGCTAGAAAGGTTGCCGGAAAATTACTAAGGGAAGAGGAGTGTTGAGAGTGGATAAGAGGAGAGGAAAGGAGGATTAGAGAAATGAAGGAGAGTGAGAAGTGAAGTGTGAGTGAAATCACACCACCACCTCACTCTTTTATAGCCTACAAAACCATCAAAATGGGCCTGAAAAAGCCCATTTGGGCCCAAAAATAGAATATTCTGGAAGAATCCAGAAAAATAAATAGTAAATTCTGGAAGAATCAAGAAAAATAGATAATATTTGATAAATTCTGGAAGAGTCCAGAGAAAACTTCAGAAATTCTAGAGTATTCTGGAATTTGGGTTTGAAATAAAAGCCCAGCCCAAATCTTACTGGGCATGGGAGTATGAAAGCCCATATATGGGCCCAAGTCAGAAAATATATTAAACCCAAATCTTTGGGCCTGAAGAATGCAACAAGCCCAGCTCAATGTCCAAACCCAAGGTCTTTTAAAGAAAATAAAAAAAGAAGGAAGCCCGACTGGTTAGAAAAACCAGAATTAAGGCCCAATAAGTGGTTTAAGCCCAGTATATGGGCCCAAGTCAGAAGATGTATAGAAAGCCCAGCAAAGGGTTGAAAAGAGTAAAAGCCCAAAAAGATCAGGGCCCAAAAGGATAAACTATTTATTCTTGACCCAAATTTTGACCAGGAATTTTAATCAAAATTTCTTTCGGTCAGAAATTATGGGCTGATCCAAAAAACAAAAAATCATGATCCAAAAGAAAAAGAGGGTTGTCGACCAAAAAATAGCCTAGGTTTCTAATCGAATACTTCTGCTCGAAAATGACTTCGACCAGGGTAAAGTGGACAGGTAATTCGGTCAGAATCAGGGTCAAAAAAAGGGGAAAACCTGATTAAAATTCGACCAGGAAACCTAGTCGAATACTTCTGCTCAAAAATAACTTCGACCAGGATAAAATAAAGGAGATAATTCGGTCAAAAAAAAGATCCTGACCGAATTCGATCAGGATTCTCCTCGACAAAATCCTGCTCGACAAGCCTTCGACCAGGGCATATTGAGGCTTATTTCGACTAGGATTCTGGTCGAATGGGATTCCTGGTCGAAAAAGGGGGTATTTTAAAAAAAATGTTTGCTGAAAAAGGAATTTGTTTCTTGGAAAATTATAAATATTTTCTGGAAAATGGAAATACCTTGAAAATTCCAGAAATTAAGGAATAAATTCTGAAAATTAACGAAAAAATCCCGGAATTAAGGGAAAATTCTAAAAAATTAGGAATAAATTCCAAAAATTAAGGAAAAAAAATCAAGGAATTAAGGGAAAATTCCAGAAAATTAGGAATAAATTCCAGAAAATTAGGAATAAATTAAAAAAATTAAGGAAAAAATTCTCAAAATTAAGGGAAAATTCTAAAAAATTAGTAATAAATTCCAGAAATTAAGGAATAAATTCTGAAAATTAAGGAAAAATCCCAGAAATTAAGGAAAATTCCTGGAAATTAAGGAAAATTCCCAGAAATTAAAGGAAAATTTCTGATAACTCCTAAATAATAGGATTAAAGGCAAATTATTGTAAATGTGTAGGTCACTCCACACTTTACGCAAAAAATGATACCCTGTAAGGGAACGAATGAACTTAACTTCTGCGAAATCTTTTTACATTTTCCCAGAAGTTGGGGGGGCAAATGATAGGGAATAAAAAAAACTCTGATTGCGTAATTAATATCACATTAATTATATCATAATTGGGCTGACAACTAGGCCCATTAAAAAGGGCCCAAAACCCTGAATATTAATTAATTTCATAATTAATTAATAAAGGAATACAAATCCTTGTAGATTGTCCTCCAAGGGACCTCATGGGATAAGGAATCAGTTTCCTACCTCTTAGGACTCCAATGTCCAATATAATTCCGAGACTTGCCCACCAAGTCTCCTAGATCTAGTCCAATTCAAGGACTTTCAATGTCTATATAAGGGGTCTCACCCCCACCAATCAGAACTACATTTTTTGACTTGATCCTTGGCAATCAGCAAGGTACGTAGGCATCTTGTTAAAACAGATCGAGTCACGAGACACAAGAGCAGTTAAATCGAGCCTTGAATCTCACGAACCCTAGTAGTAAGTACAACAATTAATATACCTTAGTTTTTAATCCATAATGGTGGTGCTTGTCAAAAAGGAAAACAAATGAAAGCATCATTCAAGAGGAAACTTGAAACAGTAATTGATGAACCATTACAACTATTGCACATGGATATATTTGGACCAGTCAATGTATTATCAATTTTCAAGAAGAGGTATTTCCTAGTGATTGTAGTTGATTTCTCTAAATTCTCATGGACATATTTTCTTGGATCAAAGGATGAAGCAAGTAAAATCATCATCAATCACATCAGGCAAGTCAACAATTATCATGATCTCAAAGTCTGAAGAATCAGGATTGACAATGGAACTGAGTTCAAGAATTCTACAATGAGGTTATTTTGTAAGTGAATCATGCATGAGTTTTTAGCTCAAAGGACATTACAGAAAAATGGAGTGGTTGAGAGAAAAAATAGTTCATTGATTGAAGATGAAAGGACTATGCTTGAAGAATCAAAGTTGCCAACATATTTTTGGGTTGAGGCTGTCAACACTGCATTTTACACTCAGAATATTTCTTTGATCAATCAAACTAAAGGCATGACTCCTTTTCAATTGTTCAAGAAAAGAAAGCCAATACTGAACTTTCTTCATATTTTTTGATGCAAGTTGTGACAACCTGAGTCAAATCCCGAGCCTTTTTCGAAAACCGGGTTAAGTCCCGATTCCGAGTCCGAAATAAACCGAAGCCTACTGTCCCAAATGCAGCCAACTTGGGTAACAACTAGCCCACCACAGGCCCTCAAAAGTGTTGGGACAACGGATCTCGGCCCTGTATTTTATGATATGAATTTCTATAGAGAGTTCGACCAGAAAGTTAACCTTAATCGCTACGGCGTAAGCGAAATTAATCCACGTCTTCTACTGTATTCCTCGATTCTCCTTGGACGAAGTGTGGGCTTCGATCTCCCAAGGTTTACCTCTACTTAAAGCTCCGAAAATCCAAAACCCTAGCTAGCTCCTCGAGAAAAACGTTTACCTCTCTCATACCCTGGTATGTTATTTTCATTTCCGTGTTCTCGTGTTTTCACGCACACGCCTTTCATACACACCCAGCTTCAGGAAAATTAGAATATTTAAAGGCTACAGTAGGGATTATGGATAATTAGGTCGGGCCTCCCTCTGGGCCAACCCCAATGTCATTAAATATTAATTCAATCCAGTAAAAAATTAATATTTGCACTACCTTTCCTAATTCCGTAATTAATTATTTAAATTGACTCCCATATTATTTACTTTTTAAATTCCCCATGTTTAAGATATCGCATGTCTATTAATTAAATTAATTTCTGACAATTAATTTAATCAACATCTTTTATCCTTGATCATCCACTCAACCTTATAATTGTGCAAGAATAAATCTGCCTGCAGGACTAAAACACAATTATCTTTATGAGCTTTCAAGAGGACATCATCACCTGAATATATTCTTCGGACATGGTTTCCTTTTATAGTCAATATCCAACTATGTATATAATGTCATTGCCCGATACATAAATTCGCAATTTAAAATAAATTACTTATTGTATGAATGAAGGCATGTGCATTAAATACAAGTGTCCATCACTATATCCGGATTAAGAACCTAAGCAATAATAATATCGTAGAATCTTAGTTCTTCTTTATTTTCAAAATAAAAGAAAGAATTATTCTACTATTTCGATCCTGTTCAATATACACAAGTATTATTCAATAGTCATGATAGACTATTTCTAAATAATAGTTTTGTCATTCCAGTGGTATATCTAACACCACTTAGATTATGAACCTTTACTATATTATATAAGGAGTCTAACAATCTAATCATTTGCTATCCCATTTGATACTAGATTGTTTACAATATATAATATATAGACATTGTGAAAACATGCATTAAAGATTCTCAAAAAGATTATTATATACTTTCAAATGAATAGTTCAGTATATACCCGAATAATCTCCCACTTATACTTAAGTTATTCTTTGAGTATATCAGTGTTTATTGCAATCAATCCACCACCAACTATATAACTATGTGACCAAGTGTCTGAGTCCTATCGCTTCCACATGCTCCTGAAAAGCCTTAGCTGGTAAGCTCTTCGTGAAAGGATCTTCCCGGTTATCCCTTGACGCTATATCAGCCACAATAATATCTCCTCGCTTAACGAACTACCGTATGAGGTGATACTTACGCTCTATGTGTTTCGCTACCTTATGGGCTCGTGGCTCCTTAGTATTCGCCCAAACACCAGTATTATCATAATAAATCATGATTTGCCTTGGCAAATTAGGAACTGCATCCAAATCCAGCCGGAAGTTTCGAAACCATATAGCCTCTTTGGCTACCTCAGAGGCTGCCACATACTCGGCTTCCATGGTTGAGTCTGCAATGCATTTCTGCTTCACACTCCTCCATATTACGGCTCCACCTCCCAAAGTAAAAATACATCCCGAGGTGGACTTTCTCTTATCCTTATCTATCTGGAAATCTGAATTGGTATATTCCAGAGGCAACAAATCCGAGGACCTATAAACTAACATATACTCCTTATTCCTATGCAAGTACTTAAGTATTGCTTTTATTGCACTCCAATATTCATGTCCAAGGTTAGAATGGTATCTGCTAACCATGCCCATGGAAAAACAGATATCAGGCCTCGTACATAACATGGCATACATTAGGCTTCCACATGTCGAAGCATAAGAAACTGCCTTCATGTTCTCTATCTCCTTAGGCGTCGAAGTACACTGAGTCTTTGATAGAGAAACTCCATGTCTGGAAGGTAAATTACCCTTCTTGGAGTCCTGCATGTTAAAACGAGCTAATACGTCATCTATGTAGGGCTCCGGAGATAAAACCAACATCCTTTTCTTGTGATCCCTTATTACTTTGATCCCAAGGATGTATGCCGCTTCACATAAGTCCTTCATTTCAAATTGCTTGAACAACCATGTCTTTATGGAAGACAACATCTTAACATTGTTTCTAATGAGTAAAATGTCATCAACATATAGCACTAGAAAAACCACTATATTTCCCTCACATCTCTTATACACGCAGGCTTCTCTTAAACTTTGATCAAAGCCATACAACTGGGCTACCTGATCAAAACGAATGTTCCAATACCTAGAAGCTTGTTTAAGTCCATAATAGACTTCTTCAGCTGAGTGTTCATTAAAGCCTTCATGGCTACTTGCGTAAAAACCCTATTCTGATCTCCAAAAAGTTCCTTGAGATTAAAGAGAATATCCGCGGAAGTGGCCATAGACTGATGTTGATGCTGCAAAATACCCGACATTAATGCCAGAATGTAATATCACGACATCTCATCATCCTTAATCGACCTCTTATAATACTCTTTCTCATCTTCAAGAACATCAACAGTAGGCTGATCTAGCTTGGGTTCATAAGTGCAAAACTTGTACTCCTCAGCGGTCAACACAATGTCCAAATTCTGTTTCTATTCATTATAGTTAGGTTCGGTAAGTTTGTTATCCTTAAGTATGTTGAACAGTGGATTAAACCCCATTGTATCCTGAGAATCATGCAAAAAACATCACATAACACATAAAGGGTGCATTAAATATTAATACATATTGGTTCCTCTAAAAATTATTAAAATTAATGCACTAACATTTAAACACCATAAGTTTCTGGTACGTCACGATGGGTGACATCTATACCACCTAAATTTGTTTAAATGTTATTTTGGTCCTATTACTAAATAATACGCCACGTTGGGGTGGTCAATATTATTTATCATAGCTAAGTGTATACCATTATCAAATCTTAAGTCATAATTATACTAGATGCCATCAAATGATATCTTATAATTATCCAAAATCTATGAAACTTGGTATGCCACGATGGGTGACATGTATACCTTCAAATATTCGTTATAAATTTAAGAAGTTTGTTCTAGTAATCTCCTTAACATTTTAGACACCATAAATTACGTGTCATGATGGGTGACGTATATATAATTTATATTTGTCTCTATGTTAAATTACATACAAACAATAATGGAGACCATGAGATTCGATTTCATATCAATTCCCTATCCCACTTAGTATTTACTTTGAGGATTTTAATCTAGATACATCGTCCTATGTTATTTCTTCGAATTCCAATTGTAATATGTAAATAACAAAGAACACATAACATAACAACATACTCGCATGATTAAAGCATTTAAAACATTCCTATGTCCATATCATTCTAGCCTGGGGTTAATATCACATGGCATAATAACACAGACAAGAAACACATAGTAGCAATAATCAAGATCAGCAGAAACTGATCAACGGATGTCCTGATCAATGGATGTCCTTATCAATGGATGTCCTGATCAACTGATGTCTTGATCAACGGATGTCCTCAAATTCATCCTTCGAAAATTTCTGAAAATCTTCGAGATCCCGGTTGAACGCCTAAACAGCCTCAGAACGACGTGAAAACTGGAGCAATATATCTTTGGATCGAGTGCAGCATCTTCCTCTCGTTCTGCCATTTCCGAAAAGGTATTGTAAGCCCAAATCGGACATCATATGCAAAATCTGCAGCCAAAATAGTGAAGCTCCCCGAAAATAGAATGCGTCAGCGGAAAATCTCTATTTCTTACAGCTTCTTTGATCGAACAATTACATACAACTTATTACAGCTGAATAAGCCTATTCTATTACATCATATCATAACCTTGATCAATTACAAATTGAGACTACAAGATTACAGAACCAAAATAGAAAACACTATCACGACCAACCCTCGTGACTTTCAACAAAACCATGATAAACCACGTGGGATCTTAATCATAATAAAATAAACATGATTAAACCACCTGGGATCCGAATACATAATTAAAACATGTCCATAATAATGAATAACAACCTGCATCACAGAATTAATACAAGCATACCACTATATATTTGTATATATAATTATGACATGGACTTCATATCAAAAAACGCAGAACCTAGAACCATGCTCTGATGCCAATTGTTCGGACAACGGATCTCAGCCCTCCATTTTATGATATGAATTTCTATAGAGAGTTCGAACAGAATGTTAACCTTAATCGCTATGGCACAAGCGATTCAAATCTACGTCTTCAACTGCATTCCACGATTCTCCTTGGACGAAGTGTGGGCTTCGATCTCCCAAGGTTTATGATAAGTGGCATTTTATTCCACTTAGAACGTCTTATAATGGCTTGAATTGATGTCTTGAAATCAAGTATTTTGTGTATTTGATCCGTTTTTCTAGTGTTTGTGCATTTCAGGGTATTAATTGCATTTCTGGAGAGATTTCATCAAGAATAAGCCTTGGCATGTGTTTGGCATTGCAAGTGGAATGATAGGAGCAAAATGCAGCAAAGATTTGGAGCAGAAACAGAGCATTTTCCAGAAGGGGTCTGAGCTCCCGCTCAGGAAGCTGAGCGCCCGCTCAGGAATGCTGAGCGGCCGCTCAGGGACGGAATTTTAGAATAATTATTTTGGACTCCTGGTTCTGTTTAACTTCCAACTTCTGAGTAACTGGGTTTTATGGGACTCCTATATAAGTAGTTTTCAGAGACGTTTCACATAGGTTGGATCGTAGTATTAATCAAGGAGGGAGGAGATAAGGAAGAAGGCCGCTTTAGCACACCGCAACGAAGAGGAAGCATATTTTCTTGTGATTCTTTATTTTGTTGTAACGTTGGATGCTAGTTTTCTTTAGTTTGAACCTAATTACTCTTGTGACGTACTCTGGTTTAATATAAGTAGTTTTAGTTATTATTCTCATGTGTTATTATCATGTTTTCATATGAACCCATGATGACGATGAGTGCTATCATAGGCTAATCATGATCATGGGGTCGTAACGGATTTATTATGGAATTCTTTAGTTAGTTGTTTAATACCTTAGTGTGTGATGTTTGTATGATATCTAGTATTGGTTGTGCTTATTCGTCTTATGTGCCTCGCGAACATATAAGATAGGGCGTTAATCTCTTGTGAAGCGACGGTGGATCTTGAGATTTAGAACTTGCCATGCTAGCATAGGTTCATGTATGTGTATGCATGATTAGTGGCTAACTCTAACCGTTTTACTTGCCCGGTATAATTAAAAGGAATAACTTGTGCTTAAATCGTTATGTTGTCAATTTCTGTTGACATATAGGGACTCAACATAATTGATGCCTATTCAACTTCTATCTTAATTATGGATGCTTGGTAGAATGGTATTAGTACAATGAAAGTTGGCTTTTATCAGTTTCGTGTTGTTCGATTAATATCATCACTGTTGCATGCTAAGGGTAATAACAATGACTATTGAAGGAAGTAGTAATGAACTTGTGATTTCATGTGTGTTTTAATATTGTTAATTCAAGTGTCAATTAAGTGTTTAATTCTCATAGTTAATTATAGTTAATAATTAGTTAATCAAATCTAAGTGTTATTGTCTTAACATTGAGAAGTAATCATACATTGGTGAGTGAGTGTTAGTTGAACATAATTCGTCTGAGTCTCTGTGGGAACAAACTAGAAAGTATTCTATATTACTTGTGAACACGTATACTTGCATGTATTATTAGCGCGTGTTTTTGCCCTAACAAGTTTTTGGCGCCACTGCCGAGGACTCGGCGTATTTGTTTAGTTTATGTACTTACCATCAGTGGTCATTAGGACTCAGTGATTAAGACGTGTTACTTATTGTTTCCGGTTGTGTTTCAGGTACTTTAGAAAGCGTTTATGCAAACACGTTCTCGTACTCGCAAGAGGACTTTATATACGGCTGAGGAGACAGACGAAGTTCTTGATATTCCGGAGAAGATAGATTTTGAAGATTCGGATTCAGGAAGAGAGAAGAAAGAGCCAGTAATCATGGGTGATCGTATAGTTCCGGCAGATCCAGCTCTTATGGACTTTTCTCGGCCTAAAATTGATGACATTCAGTCTAGCATCATGCACCCGGCTATTGAGGCCAATAACTTTGAAATCAAGCCGGGCACTATTCGGATGGTGCAGAATTCCGTTTCTTTCGGAGGTGCTGCGACTGAAGACCCCAACATGCATATAAGGAATTTTGTCGAGATCTGTAGTACTTTCAAATATAATGGTGTGACTGATGAGGCTATCAAGTTGAGGCTTTTCCCATTCTTACTGAGGGATAAAGCTAAGGATTGGTTACATTCTGAACCAGCTGGGTCTATCACTACTTGGCAAGATCTTGCACAAAAGTTTCTGGTGAAGTTTTATCCAATGGCGAAGATTGCTGCTATGAGGAGTGCTCTTACTCAGTTTGCGCAGCAGCCTACAATATCCATGCGCGAAGCTTGGGAGCGCTACAAGGAGATGTTGAGAAAGTGTCCACATCATGGAATACCTGATTGGATGGTGATCACTGGTTTTTATAATGGTTTGGGGGCCTAATCTCGGCTCATGCTCGATGCAGCAGCTGGAGGTGCCTTGTGGGCCAAAAGCTATACTGAGGCTTATAATCTTATTGAGACTATGTCTATAAATGAGCATCAAAACCCAACTCAAAGGATGATGCCTGGGAAGGTAGCGGGTATTCTGGAAGTGGATGCAGCTACAGCTATTGCAGCGCAGCTTCAAGCGCTGTCTATGAAGGTCGATTCTCTAGCCTCCTATGGAGTTAATCAGATAACTATGGTCTGTGAGCTTTGTGCAGGCTCTCATGCTACGGATCAGTGTTCTCTTGTTAATGAATCTGTTCAGTATGTGAACAATTATCAGCGATCGCAGCAGCCTGTGCCAGCTACTTATCATTCTAATAAAAGAAATCATCCAAATTTCAGCTGGAGTAATAATCAGAATGTTATTCAGCAACCATATCAGCAAGGCGTAAGTAAACAGTTCAATCCACCTGGATTCCAACAACCACAACATTATGCTCAAAGGCAATCATATCCTCAACAAGGAGGTACAGCTCCACCCTCTAGTGCTGATTTTGAGGAACTTAAGTTGTTGTGCAAAAGTCAGGTGGTTTCTATCAAGACCTTGGAAAATCAAATCGGTCAAATAGCCAAAGCAGTGCTCAATCGTCAACCTGGCACACTTCTCAATGATACTGAAGTGCCAGGCAGGAAGGAAGCTAAAGAGAAAGTCAAGGCTATCACCTTAAGGTCTGGAAAAGTTGCTGATGCTGAAAAAGCAAAAGACGGAGAAGCTGAAGTTGGTGATGAAGAAGCTAAGCAACGGGAGAAAGCGGTGGAACCAAGGAATACTACCGTGGAACACACTCTGCCTGAGGGTAATACAGGGGAGAAACAGCTCTATCCTCCACCACCTTTCCCTAAGAGATTGCAACAACAAAAGCTGCATAAATAGTTTGGTAAGTTTCTGGAGGTGTTCAATAAACTTCACATCAATATACCTTTCGCTGAGGCTCTGGAGAAAATGCCTAGTTATGCGAAATTTATGAAGAGTATTCTTTCAAGGAAGGTGAAACTGGACGACCTTGAGACCGTTGCTTTAATGGAAGAATGCAGTGTTGTGCTGCAACAAAAGTTACCTCCAAAGTTTAAAGATCCAGGTAGCTTCACCATTCCTTGCACCATTGGAAAGTTGTCTTTTGACAAGTGCCTTTGTGATTTGGTAGCAAGCATCAATCTGATGCCATTGTCGATCTTCAAAAAGTTGAATTTACCTGATCCAAAGCCCACCTACATGTTTCTATAATTGGCTGATCGTTCTATTACATACCCACGAGGCATAGTGGAGGATGTGCTAGTAAAGGTGGATAAGCTCTTCTTTCCTGCAGACTTTGTAATTCTGGATTTCGAGGAAGATAAGAAGATTCCCATAATCTTGGGGAGACCTTTCTTGGCTACAGGCCGTACCTTAATAGATGTGCAGAAAGGTGAACTTACTATGCGGGTGCAGGATCAGGATGTGACATTCAATGTATTCAAAGCAATGAAATTCCCTACAGAAGACGAGGAGTGCTTAAAAGTGGATTTGATTGATTCTGCGGTCACTTCAGAACTTGATCATATGCTAAAGTCTGATGCATTAGAGAAAGCCTTAGTGGGGGATTTTGACAGTGATGATGAGGATGGTAATGAGCAACTACAATATCTAAATGCTTCTCCTTGGAGGCGAAAGCTAGACATGCCATTTGAATCTCTTGGTACTTCTCACCTCAAAAATGCTGAAGGAAAGCTCAAACCATCTATTGAGAAAGCACCTACCTTGGAGCTTAAACCATTGCCTGAACACTTGAGGTGTGATTTTTTAGGTGATGCATCTACTTTACCTGTTATTATTGCATCTGACCTTTCAGATAGTGAGGAGGACAAGCTCCTGAGGATCTTGAGAGAATTCAAATCGGCTATCAGATGGACTATAGCAGACATCAAGGGGATCAGCCCTTCGTACTGCATGCATAAAATTCTGCTAGAGGAAGGTAGTAAGCCGACTGTTGAGCAACAGCGAAGACTTAATCCTATCATGAAAGAAGTGGTGAAGAAAGAAATTCTGAAGTGGTTGGATGCAGGAATCATTTATCCTATTTCTGACAGATTTTGGGTGAGCCCCAGGCAATGTGTACCTAAGAAAGGAGGTATTACTGTGGTAGCAAATGAGAAGAACGAGCTCATCTTCACTCGAACAGTCACAGGATGGAGAGTATGCATGGACTACAGAAAGTTGAACAAGGCCACGAGGAAGGATCACTTCCCTCTTCCATTTATTGATCAGATGCTTGACAGGTTGGTCGGTCATGAGTATTATTGTCTTCTGAATGGTTATTCGGGGTATAATCAGATATGTATTGCACCAGAGGATCAAGAAAAGACTACCTTCGCTTGTTCATTTGGCACGTTTGCTTTTCGTAGAGTTTCGTTTGGCTTATATGGCGCACCTGCCACTTTTCAGAGATGTACGATGGCTATATTCTCTGATATGATTGGAAATAACGTCGAGGTGTTCATGGATGACTTCTCCGTCTTTGGATATTCGTATGATGAATGTTTGAATAATCTTCGTGCAGTACTCAAAAGGTGTGTGAAAACTAATTTGGTGCTCAATTGGGAAAAATGTCACTTTATGGTGCGTGAAGGCATTGTTCTTGGGCATAAGGTCTCTAGCAAGGGTCTTGAGGTGGACAAAGCCAAGGTGGGAGTCATTGAAAATCTTCCACCACCTATTTCTGTGAAAGGAATCCGTAGTTTTCTTGGTCATGCGGGTTTTTATCGGCGTTTCATCAAGGACTTTTCGAAGATATCTAAGCCGTTGTGCAACTTGCTTGAGAAGGATGTGCATTTCAAATTTGATGATGAATGCTTGACGGCATTCGAGACACTCAAGAAGAGTTTGATAACTACACCAGTTATTAAAGCACCTAATTAATCAGAGCCTTTTGAGATGATGTGTGATGCGAGTGATTATGCGGTGGGCGCAATTCTTGGGCAGCGCAAGAATAATCTCTTTCATGTGGTATACTATGCTAGCAAGACCTTAAATGGAGCTCAAATGAACTACACCACTACTGAGAAGGAGCTCTTGGATATAGTCTTTGGTTTCAAAAAATTTTGATTTTATTTGCTTGGGACAAAGGTGACAGTGTTCACTGATCATGCGGCCATTCGCTATTTGGTTTCCAAGATGGATTCGAAGCCTAGACTCATTCGTTGGGTGCTCTTGCTACAGGAATTTGAGTTAGAGATCAAGGATCGAAAATGTACTAAGAATCAAGTAGCTGACCATCTCTCTAGATTTGAGAATCCCGAGTCTACTTCACATGATAAGACATTGATCAACGAATCTTTTCCGGATGAGCAGTTGTTCGCAGTTTAGGAGAAAGAGCCATGGTTCACCGATATTGTAAATTATCTTATCAGCAATATAATGCCTCCTAATATGAATACAGCTCAAAAGAAGAAGTTTCTGCATGAGGTGAAGTGGTATATGTGGGATGAACCGTATTTGTTTAGACAGGGAGCTGACCAGATCATCAGGAGATGTATCCCATTCTGTGAGACGGAGGGGATATTATGAGACTGCCACTCCACAGTTTATGGTGGATATTATGGTGGTGAGAAGACGGCAGCTCGTATTCTGCAAGCAGGTTTTTTCTGGCCTACTTATTTTAAGGATGCTCATCAGTTCGTTTTAAGGTGTGATCGTTGCCAAAGAGTGGGAAATCTTATGAGAAAGGATGAGATGCCGTTAAATGTGATGCTTGAAGTCGAGGTCTTTGATGTTTGGGGAATCGATTTTATGGGGCCATTTGTCTCGTCCTGCAATAATCAGTACATCTTGCTGGCAGTCGATTATATCTCAAAATGGGTAGAAGTCAAAGCTCTACCGATGAATGATGCAAATGTAGTGTTGAATTTTCTTCATAAGCAGATTTTCACAAGGTTTGGAACGCCATGAGTAATCATAAGTGATGAAGGGTCGCATTTCTGCAACCGTAAGTTCACTTCTATGATGCAGCGCTACAATGTGAATCATCGTGTTGCTACTGCCTATCATCCGCAAACGAATGGTCAAGCGGAAGTGTCTAATAGAGAGATCAAGCGCATTTTAGAGAAGGTTTTTTGTCCGTCAAGGAAGGATTGGTCTTTAAAGCTCGATGAAGCTGTTTGGGCTTACAGAACAACATATAAGACTCCACTTGGGATGTCCCCGTTTCAACTTGTGTATGGTAAGGGATGTCATTTACCTGCAAAGCTTGAGCATAAGGCCTATTGGGCGTTGAAGAAGTTGAACCTGGATCTAGATGCAGCTGGAAAGAAGCGAATGCTTCAGCTAAATGAACTTGATGAATTTCGACTCCAAGCGTACGAGAACAACAAAATGTAAAGGAAAAGGCAAGTTCTTTTATTCAACTCTCGTCTCCGACCTTTTCCTGGAAAGTTGAAATCAAGGTGGTCTGGACCTTTTATTGTCAAAACTGTGTTTCCACATGGAGCGGTGGAGATTTTTGAGAATGATCTGGACCAAGCATTCAAGGTTAATGGTCAGCGTTTGAAGCATTACTATGGGGACACGGCAAACCGGGAAGTGGTTAGTGTCATTTTATTGTCAACTTGATTAAGGTACGCTATGTCAAGCTAATGACGAAAAAGAAGCGCTTCTTGGGAGGCAACCCATGATTTGTTGTTACAGGAACCCTTAGAAGTTAGTAACCTATCCAAAACCACAAAAAAATCATAAAAACAGGGCAAGGAAATTTTTTTTCCAGAAGACCCTTGAGCACCCGCTCAGCTCTACCGCTCAGGGCCCGACTGGAAGAATTTTTTTAAGTCTTATAAAAATCCAAAAAAAAATCTGAAAAATCCAAAAATAAAACACAGCCCCATTACCCACGAATTATCTTCACATTACCCACGTTTTTAACCCTTAAACCCACTCCTAATCAAATTTTACCCTAATCTCTACCCTATATATACATACAACTATTCCATATACTCCCCCATACACTTTCAAACCTTAAACTCTCTCCCATATTCAAAAACACAATTCTTAAACACTTTTTCTCAGTTTCGATGGCATCCAAGAGATCCAGGACTATTGATAGCAACAACACCGTTCCTACTGCTGATTCTTCGAGGGGTACTGCTGCGAGGCCTCGTTTGTTTGATAGGGCTGTTGAGGAGGAGTATACTAGGCTTCTGGGTAAGCCAATTTTGAAGGAGAGGGGATTCTTACCATCAGGGAGGGATGGTGAGTTGTTGCCAATGATTGCTGAGAAGGGTTGAATTCTTTTTGTGAGTCACCTGAGGCATTTCCGATGAGCGTTGTTCGCGAGTTTTATGTGAACGCGAAGGCTGAAAAGAATGGGTTTTCTATTGTGCGGGGGATGACGGTGGATTATCACCCTGAGGCGATTCGTCGTGTGATTGGGCAGCGACAGAGGAAGCCCACGGAGGAGAATTGGAACGAGAAGACTCCTGAGGATTTTGACTTGGATTTGATTTGTGCTACTCTCTGTAGGCCGGGCACAGTTTGGACCTTCAAGAATGGGACTAACGAGTATCACCATTTTCCGGTGATTGCGATGAATAGGTATGCCCGTGCATGGAATGCCTTTATTTACGCTAATATTCTTCCTACTTCGCATGCACATGAGGTCACAGTTGAGCGAGCACAGTTGTTATGGGGTATTTTGAAGGAGGAGTACTATGTGGACCTTGGTGAGTTCATCTACCAAGGGATTCTGAAGTTTTTGAGGGGAGCTAAGCACATGAACATCCCTTATGCATCCACGGTTACAAAGCTTTGCCGAGCAGTGGGAGTTCAGTGGTCGTCTCACGAGCAGTTGCAGCTGCCGGCCGCTCCTATTGACTCCGGGACTCTGAATGCGATGCAGGAGTGGACTGGTGGAGAGTCCGAGGAGCATGGGCTGGGTTTTCGTGTTCCAGGAGGGCGTCCAGCATGCGGTGCTACCATGGCGAGACCAGGGCGTGATGAGGCTGGTTCTTCTAGAGCTCAGGAGGGTGCTGGGATGGCTGATGCCCAGTATAGGAGGCTGTCGAGGAGGATGGATGCTATATAGGAGACGCAGAGCAGGTTTGTTCAGGAGCTCACCCTTGCGCTTGGGACTGCTTTTAGAGGCCTTGGAGCTGACATCCAGTGGCCAGTTTTTGGTGAGGACTCTGCATATCCGTGTCTTGATACTCCACCCTCTGAGGGTGATGATGATGATGATGATCTCTCTGAGTAGGTATACCCTGTGTTCCTTTCTACTACCTTCACTATGGACAGTGAAGATTTTAAGTTTGGGGGTGGTAGTTAAGGAATATTTTATGTGTGTGTCATATAGTTGCATATTCATGATAGTTTAGTTCATATAATTGCATATTTTTGCCATATAGTTTATTTATTTATTTATTTATAGCTTTATTTATCATGTCATATAGCCCATGCATATACCATGATCCCTTTTGCGTTGCTTTGCCAATTGATTTGTGATGTTGATGCGAGTGTAGTGATAGCGTTAATGTAATGTTGAGTCTTGTAGGTTGACATGCACGCTAGAAACACTTGTAATTTCACTAAGTCTTAGAGAATGCTTAAGGACTAGATTGTTGTTATGGTTTGATGGTTTTCAAGGTTAATCTATTGATTATGCTTAGAATTTATAATAATTTCTTAGTGATACAAGGCATGAAAAGAAAAATTGGAGTAAAAAGTGGAATTCATTGCTAATTGTGGCTAGGCATCAAATGGCTAGTAGCCGGCTCGTATTTTTATGCGAGTAGTCTAGGGTTGAGCAAGATGGAGCGAAACACACTTGCTCAGAAATTTTGAAAAATATATATATAAAAAAAAAGAAAAAAAAAATATATAGAAAAAAGAAAAAAAATATAGAAAAAGAAAAGAAAAGAAAAGAAAAGAAAAAATTAGAGAGTTAATGCATAATTGATCACGAGTGGGCTCTTTGCTATTCGAGTTATTAAGTTCTTAGGGGACTTTGTGCCTAGTGACCTAAGGCTTTTATAGTCTGGAATCCGCTAACCTAACGCTCGCTACATGGATGCCATTGTGTAAGTCTTTTGTGGACCTCACTCATTGCACGGTCAAATAAGCATTTGTTTGTTGTGTTAAATAAAAAGCATGATTCCGTAATAAGCTCCAGTAATCTTGAAGTGTTATAAGTCATTTTGTGCCTAGAATTTTATTCTTCATATAATCATGTGATTACCTTGAGGATAGTCGAGTTATGATAATTGATCTAGTTTCGAAGCAAATCTGTTAAGCATCCGTACACACCACGTTTCCGGCTGTGTGTAAGTTTGCATGATGTGATTGATCTTTATTCGCCTAAATTGCATTTGTTGAGATGTCGTAAGTTGGTTGGTTTGGTCGTAGTAAGGGGGATCGCTGCATTTCATATAGATTGCATTCATGCATATTTTTGTTTTGTTTTTGAGTCTGTGACGCTTGATGACAAGCATCGATTTAAGTTTGGGGATATGATAAGTGGCATTTTATATCACTTAGAACGTCTTATAATGGCTTGAATTGATGTCTTGAAATTAAGTATTTTATATATTTGACGCATTTTTCTAGTGTTTGTGCATTTCAGGGTATTAATTACATTTCTGGAGAGATTTCAGCAAGAATAAGCCTTGGCATGTGTTTGGCATTGCAAGTGGAAAGATAGGAGTAGAATGCAGCAAAGATTTGGAGCAGAAATAAAGCATTTTCCAGAAGGGCTCTGAGCGCCCGCTCAGCTGTGCTGAGCGACCGCTCAGGAAGCTGAGCACTCGCTCAGGAATGCTGAGCGGCCGCTCAGGGACGGAATTTTAGAATAATTATTTTGGACTCCTGGTTCTGTTTAACTTCCAACTTCTGAGTAGCTGGGTTTTATGGGACTCCTATATAAGTAGTTTTCAGAGACGTTTCACATAGGTTGGATGGTAGTATTAATCAAGGAGCGAGGAGATAAGGAAGAAGGCCGCTTTAGCACACCGCAACGAAGAGGAAGCATATTTTCTTGTGATTCTTTATTTCGTTGTAACGTTGGATGCTAGTTTTCTATACTTTGAACCTAATTACTCTTGTGACGTACTCTAGTTTAATATAAGTAATTTTAGTTATTATTCTCGTGTGTTATTATCATGTTTTCATATGAACCAATGATGACGATGAGTGCTATCATGGGCTAATCGTGATCATGGGGTCGTAACGGATTTATTATGGAATTCTTTAGTTAGTTGTTTAATACCTTAGTGTGTGATGATTGTATGATATCTAGTATTGGTTGTGCTTATTCGTGTTATGTGCGACGCGAACATATAAGATAGGGTGTTAATCTCTTGTGAAGCGACGGTGGATCTTGAGATTTAGAACTTGCAATGCTAGCATAGGTTCATGTATGTGTATGCATGATTAGTGGGTAACTCTAACTGTTTTACTTTCCTAGTGTAATCAAAAGGAATAACTTGTGCTTAAATCGTTATGTTGTCAATTTTTGTAGACATATAGGGACTCAACATAATTGATGCCTATTCAACTTCTATCTTAATTGTAGATGCTTGGTAGAATAGTATTAGTACAATGAAAGTTGGCTTTTATCAGTTTCGTGTTATTCGATTAATATCATCACTGTTGCATGCTAAGGGTAATAACAATGACTATTGAAGGAAGTAGTAATGAAGTTGTGATCTCATGTGTGTTTTAATATTGTTAATTCAAGTGTTAATTAAGTGTTTAATTCTCGTAGTTAATTGTAGTTAATAAATAGTTAATCAAATCTAAGTGTTATTGTCTTAACATTGAGAAGTAATCATACATTGGTGAGTGAGTGTTAGTTGAACATAATTAGTCCGAGTCTCTGTGGGAACGAACTAGAAAGTATTCTATATTACTTGCGAACGCGTATACTTGCGTGTATTATTAGCGCATGTTTTCGCCCTAACAGTTTACCTCTCCTTAAAGCTCCGAAAATTCAAAACCCTAGCTGGCTCCTTGAGAAATAAGATGAATGTCTGTACAGTAGCTTTCTATCACAGGAAAAACCAAATAAGGTAGAAGGGGCTCTAATGGATCCAAATTGGATTTTAGCTATGCAGGAAGAGCTAAACCCATTTGAAAAAAACAATGTACGAAAACTGGTACCCAAACCTAAAAATAAGAATTTTATTGATACTAAATGGGTATTCAGGATAAGATGGATGAAAATGACATAGTCATAAGGAACATAGCTAGATTAGTTGCTAAAGAGTACTCTCAGCAAGAAGGAATAGATTTTGATGAAACATTTGCACCAGTTGCAAGACTTGAAGCTATTAAAATCTTTCTAACCTATGCAGCCCATGCCAATTTCAAACTCTATCAAATGGATGTAAAAAGTGCATTTCTGAATGGATAATTTGATGAGGAAGTCTATGTCAGTCAACTGCCAGGTCTTGAAGACCCCAACTTTCTAGACTATGTTTATTATCTATTGAAAGCACTTTATGATTGAAGCAAGCACCTAGAGCCTGGTATGAAACATTGTCAAAAGTTCCTTTTAGAAAATCACTTCACTGGAGGTACTATTGAAAACACTTTTTTCTTTAGAAATATTAATGGCTCTAGTATACTTGTTCAAATTTATGTTGATGATATAATATTTGGCTCTACAGATAATAAACTTTGCAAAATGTTTTCCAAATTAATGTAAATTTAATATAAAATGAGCATGATGGGAGAAGTAACTTATTTTCTTGGTTTACAAGTTAAGCAAGTTAGTGATGGAATATTCATTAGTCAAACTAAATATATTTTTGATCTTTTAAAGAAGTTTGACTTAATAATGGATTGCACATCTGCAAGAACTCCCATGGCCACTACAACCAAACTTGAATTGAACACAACTAAAACATCTATGGACATTTCAAGTTATAGAGGTATGGTTGGCTCACTTTTATATTTGACAGCTAGTAGGCCAGATATAATGTTCGCTACATATCTTTGTGCTAGATTACAAACTGATCCCAGGGAATCTCATTTAGTAGCTATTAAGATGATTTTTAGATATCTAAAGGGGACACCAAAACTTGGCATTTGGTACCCTAGAGATTTTGGTTTTGATCTAATTGACTATTTGGATGCAGATTATGCAGCTTGCAAGATTGATAGAAAAAGTACAACAAGGACATGCCAATTTCCAAAAAATAAGATGGTATTCTGGTTTAGTAAGAAACAATACCCAGTTTCTACTTCTACAGCTGAGGCTGAATATTTATTTCTGGCAGCTGTTGTGCACATATATTATAGTTGAGAAATCAATTATTGGATTATGGTCTACATGTGGACAAGATTCCAATCTTCTGTGACAACACAAGTGCCATTGTCATTACTGAAAATCATGTGCAACATTCAAGGACAAAGCACATTGACATCAAGTATCACTTCATAAGGGAATATGTTATGAATGGTACTGTGGAACTTTATTTTGTTCCAAGTAAGCAGCAACTTGCAGACATCTTTACCAAGCCACTTGATGAATCAACTTTTACTAGGTTGGTAAGTGAGTTAGGTATGCTAAACTATTCTTAATTTACTATTTTTGATATCTATACAATTTGTAATGCAGCCAGAAATTAATTTAATTTTCTTGATCAAGTCATGAAAAGGTAAAATTTTGGCTAAGTCAAAATTACTCTTTCAACAGATAAGGATTATCTGTTGATAGTCAAAGATATTTCTGGGTACATTATCCCTCAACGGATAATGGTATAATTGACATCTGTTGATCAATCATAACCGTTAATTCTAAAACATCATCAGTTGATATATACTTACAGTCTTGTATGTATACATCGATGGACAATTTATTAATTTTTACAGTTTACTTTATTTTTAAACGGTTATTTTTGACAAATATCATTAGATATTTATATTTAATTTTAATCATTTGTTTGTCTAAATTTGGGAAAGTATAAAAGCCAACTTCATTTTCAGATCTCACTTTTATGTTTCTCTAATTTCTCAAGGAAAATTTAACTCTCTTTCTTCCCCAAAACCCTCTTTCTCTCTATAACTGCAAACTTAGCAAGAATGGCACCAGTTGTGAAGATTATGTCTCAAATAGGGTTTGTGTATGAGAAGAAAAATTTCATTGTACTAGTAGATAAGAGTGTTGCTCATGAAAACTATCATAGAATGATGGAGTTCATTAACAACTACAAGCTCAAGTATTCCATGCTCAAAGCACCAGTCATCTACTGTGAAGTAGTAGAAGAGATTTAGACCACTGCTGTCTTTGATTCAAAAGACATGACCATTGCCTTTACTCTCAAAGGTACCAATTATTTTGTAAATTTTGATGTTGTGCAATCCTGCTTTAAATTGCCTAAAAATAATACAGTTACTCCACACACTAACACTAATGTGATTAACATGTTTAAGTCCATGGGTTATGCTTTAGAAATTACTAGTCTAGGTAGCATAAAGATAAAGTAACATACAACTATTCATTCAAGTCATGCACGGTTACCCAGTAATGATAATTATTTAAGGGGGTTGGATACAATTATCTAACAATTTGATTAATCAATGAAGTAATATAAGAAAATTAATAAACAGATTAATCAAATAACAATTCATATTTGATCTTTAATAAATTGTTACAAAACTCTCTCAAGAAAAAATATTCTTAAGAGCTGCTAGGTTATAGAATTCTTGAGTTGTGCACACCACTAAGTGATAACCTAATATGTATTTATATATCACATAACTACAATCAATCGCTAACAATTACAAGATATGTTACAATATATTTTATCTACTTTCTATACATATTTAAATCAACAACTACAATCCTATAAATCAATAGATTCTGATTTATCCCACAGCTTTGACTTATCCAATCAGATCTTGACAGTCTTCAAATCCTGATGCATATCCTGACTGCATCGGATCCTGATGGCTTGACAAATTCTGACTGTCAGACAAATCGTGATTGGAAACACATCCTGATACATCTATCGATCCTGACTCCTTGGCGGATCCTGATTCCTGACATAGACAATTTCCAACAATCTCCCCTAATTTATGCTTTGTAGAATAAGCACAAATTCTAAAGTGTTTTTTAGTGCCAAAAACCAGAGAGACAAAATGTAGAGTGTAAAGCATACTTTGTTTCAGAATTTAATCTTCATATTCATTGATAAACTCTGCAGTATCTCTGAACAAAGGCTTTAACCCTATCATCAATCTTCTTCAACATTATCTCCTCTAATCTAATCTTCAAGTTCTTTTCATATTCAGATTTATCTGACATTTGATAGATAGCAGCCGTTAAGTTTTTGATAGGAGTTCTTTCAATCATTAACTCCTCCAGTGACACATAGCAAGCTTTAGGACCATCTGGATTCATGGTTATATGTCTCTGAGTGAGAACATTTTCAATTATAGCTCCTCCTTTCCTCATGTTGACTTCTTGCCCTTTGAAGTTTAAGTAAGTAGGAATATAAGATCCAGAATAATGAGAATCATTATCCAATATTCTTTTTATGATAGTTGCAAGAATCATATTTGACCATTCCTTGGAAGCTACATCTTCAACTCTTAGCAAATAATGAATGTATTTCAGTTCCTTTGTTGACATGATCAATAGTTCATCAAGTGAGAGAACTTGGACTTGATCATTTTGCAATAAGAATAATATTTTCTGCTAGGGTTCAGAACCATCATGTCTATCAAGTATAATCTTCACAGCTTCAAGCCTGTCTAAGTAATCAGCAGTAACTTCCTGACCCGGACTATCAGCTAGAGTGAAGTTTAATAACTTTAGATTGACCATTTGAGCTTCATGATGTCCTATCCTAGCTCCTGTAAAAGGTTCATTCAACTTGAGATTCTTGGCTTGTACCAACCAAGACTTTTTATCACCCATATTACCAGACACAGGCATTCCATCCACCCTTATACCTCCAGGAACAAAATTCATCTCTTTATTACAGTTCAATTCATGAACTTTCTTCCACTTATTATTGTGCTTCATTCTTGGAAAATACTGTTCTCTCATTTCTTCCTTCTCTTCTAACGCTCTTCTATCATAAATCTTCCATCTACTTCTTTCAGACCTCCTAAGCATGTTTATGTATGCTTGATTTGCTCTATCAACAACAATCCTGATTTTTTCTTCCTGAGCCATTTCTTCTATGTCAAAAACCACTTCTTCTTCCTTGATTTATGCAAATAGAATTTGTACATTTACTCGAAATAGAATTTCTTCTTCTTCTTCTTCTTCTTCTTCTTCTTCTTCTTCAGTTTTAACAGAATCAGGAAGGACTATTATTCTGTCAATATCAAGAACTGAAATATCAGGATTTACAGTGTTAGGATTTACCCTGCCATGAATTGAATCAGGATTTGTATCTTTGTTGTCAGGAATTGAACTTGTAGTAGCAGGAGAAGCTTTCAATTGTAGTTGTCTTGGTCTTTAACAAGCTGAGCTTCTGGTTCTTCTTCACTTTAAGGAGTGTATAGATTTGGACTAAAAATATGCCTTGATACATGATGAAGAAATGAAGGATCAACAATCATTCTTGGACTTTGATATTGAGATGTCTTAGGTAATTCCTCAATTCTAACACCACTTGTAACACCCCAGATCCCGGGTCGGGAATCCAGGTTGTCACGGTCTTTCTTTCCATTAATATCACTTAATTTAAATTAAAAATAAATAACTGCATGACGTGACCCCACAATAATACACACTCCACAACATGTTATAGTCTCAGAGATGAAATTGAAATAAGTAAAAGTCGTTGAAATCCATAAGTTAAAAGTTATTACAAACCCAAGCTGCATTACAAGAAAACAGTCAATAGACATCATCCGTTTAACATCGGTAGCGTTGATGATCGATGTTAAAGAGTTTTTGAACATCAGTTTCTACGAAATCGATGTTAAAGTAATCATTCCCCCTCGTTGAAATTACAACCGATGTCTAAACTACGTTTTAAAAAATAAAAAAACACGTGATACATACATTTCCCGTTACTTAAAGCATTTCCCCCTTTTACTTATAATCATTCCCCCCTCGATCCATTTTCATTTCCCCACCTATTCACAAACTCACATCCACTTTTCTTTTGTATTCACTCTCTGCTCTTAATCTACACTCAAAGAACATTCAAAACCTAAATCAAACCCATAGATATACAATCAAGAACCCTAGATAGAAAGCAAAATCGAAACCTAATCGAACCCTAACCCTAAATTGATACACTAATCAGATCAAATCCTGGATTCAAACCCCAAAATATCGAATCTCTAATTAGGTCATAGCCTCAGTTTTTTCTTTCAACTAAAACACTCGGTTCTTGCATAAGAATCTTTAATCTACTCGATTGTGCTATTAACTAAGTCGATTAGTAAGTGTTTTTCTAATTTTCATTTTAAACTTCAATTTATTGGTTTGAATTGAACTTTTTTGATACAATCTGCACCCATTGGACACATCAAGTAAAGACAACAGGTGAGGTGGAGTACCAGTCAGCTGAGAGGGGACAAAGGAATGTTGAGCTGGACAAAGACAAATAAGAAGTGGGGGTTATTACACCATGAAGACTAGCTGCAGTACATGGAGCACTAGTGGAGACAAGTGGCTAACTAAAAAAAGACATCTCACTGGCATTTACATTTGCATTTAGTTTTCATTTCATTTCATAGTCTGTAGTATTTAAACTGTGCATTTAGATTGTAGAAGGGTATGCTGGATAATATTGTCTCTCAAACTCTCTTTTTTTCATTCTCTTATGCTGAGTTAATATCTTCGAAGCTGCTTTTCATGCTTGCTAGCTTCCTGGAATTAACAGTTATCACTATCATTTCTATTTAATGTCATCATTTCCTTTATCTAGTTCAGAATTTTAGTGAGATTATATCACTGGTATCAGAGCTATCGAATCCTCAGAATCATGGCGCAAGGGAGAAACAACAGGAATACAGAACAACCGGTAGAAGAAGGTCCAGCTGCAGAGCTACACCGATTTGAGGTAAGTGTATGAGCCCTTTTAGAAGAACAAAATCAACGTATGACTCAGTCCTATAATACAAATAGTCAAAATATTACTCAAAATACTAAATCCATAGCTGCCTTGAATGAATTGATTGTGGGTCTATCTATGCAAATAAGTAAATTAGTGTCTCAAGAGGGTCGTAGTAGTGAATCTACCAGAAATAGTATGGAAAATGAGACAGGACATAGATCTAATGATTTTCAAAATAGGCCCCATAGTTTTGCTTCTCGAATGACTAAAGTCGATTTCCCAAAATTTGACGGTACAGACCTTAGATACTGGTTATATAAATGTAACTAGTTCTTTAAGCTAGATGAGATAGAGGATGCTCAAAGAGTTAGGTTAGCAGCTATTCATCTTGAAGGAAAAGCATTATTGTGGTATCAGAATTTCATGAAGAAATGTAACAATGTTCTACCAAACTGGGTTACATACACAGAGGAAATAACTCTACATTTTGGTAAGTTATACGACGATCCCATGGCCGAGTTGAAGGCATTAAAACAGACTAACACTGTGCAAGAGTATCATGATGCATTTGACGCCTTGGCTAGCAGGTTACAGTTGTTAGAGGAATACATGTTAAGCTATTATTTGGGAGGGTTGGAGGATGAAGTTCAGCTGGCTGTTAGAATGTTCTCTCCTAAATCAGTCCAACAAGCTCCGTGTTTGGCAAAGCTACAAGAAGCTACCCAGAAAGCTAAGAGAAGTAAAAATGTTGCAAGACCACCTTTATTGCCCACACCAGTTACCAGAGCAGTACCTGTTACTCAAATTCGCCGACCTCCTGCTAACTTTCAAAATCCCAATAGGCGTACATTAACTCCTGCTGAATTCAATGACAAGCGAGCAAAGAATTTATGCTTTTGGTGTGATGAAAGGTATGCACCAGGGCATAAATGCAAAGGAAAAAAACCACAACTGTACCATATTGAGATGGAGGATGATGGAGAAGAAGAACCTGTACAAGATGACACTTTAACAATAGAAGCAATAGAGGAGAACTAGTGTGCACATATATCTGTACAGGCCATTGATGGAATTGCTTCATTCCAAACCATGAGGGTCACGGGCCACCACGATAAGAAGGAATTACATTTATTATTAGACAGTGGCAGCACTTATAATTTTATTGATGCCAGTAAAGCTTTAAAGATGGATTGTAAGGTGGAAAATATCACCCCTTTGTGGGTGAGAATGGCGGACGGAGGAAAACTAAAGTGTGACAGTATGATTAAGAATTTCAGTTGGAAGACGCAAGGAGTCAATTTTGAGGCTGACGTGCTATTGCTACCTCTCAGTGGAAGTGATCTTGTGCTAGGTATTCAGTGGTTCACTCAGTTGGGACCGGTGCTGTGGGATTTCCAGAACCTTACTATACAGTTCACACACAAGGGAAATAAGGTAAAGCTGAGGGGGCATGTGGGAAGAAGCTGAAAATGATCCAATCTCAGAAACTAGATAAGCTAACACACATATCTGGAGAGCTTTCTATGTTGCAATTGATACCATGTGAAGAAGGAACTGGTCCTCAGTTATCATCATTACAGTCAGCCCAAAAAATGAAAGACCCTGACCTGCAATTTCTGTTACAAAAATATGATACCGTGTTCCAGGAGCCTAAGGGATTACCACCTAGTGGAGCACACTTTGATCATCAAATTCCATTAAAGGAGGGAACAAATACAGTAAATCTTCGACCATATCGATATCTAGCATTGCAGAAGACTATCATTGAAGATATGGTCCAGGAATTGATGGAGCAAGGAATCATACGATCCAGCAATAGTCCGTTTGCAGCGCCAATTGTGTTGGTAAAGAAGAAGGATGGGGGATGGCGGATGTGTGTGGATTACCGGAGCCTCAATAAAGCAACTATCAAAGATAAATTTCCTATTCCCATCATCGAGGAGTTGCTAGATGAATTACAAGGTACTCAATTCTTTTCAAAAATTGATTTAAAATCAGGGTATCATCAAGTCAAAATGCACCCAAATGATGTGTACAAAACTGCATTTAAGACGCATTTTGGACACTTCGAATATGTGGTGATGCCATTCGGCTTAACGAATGCACCATCAACCTTTCAAGCACTTATAAATTCTATCTTCAAACCACTATTGAGGAAAGTAGTGTTAGTTTTTTTTGACGACATACTTGTGTATAGTAAGTCATGGAGTGAGCACTTGTTACACTTAGAGGCAGTGCTGAAGCTGATGCAGCAAAATTTTCCCCATGCTAATCTCAAGAAATGCTCGTTTGGGGTAAAGGAAATTCATTATCTTGGGCATATAATATCTGATAAGGGGGTGCATACGGAACCAGAGAAGATCAGGGCTATAAAAGAATGGCCAGCTCCCCGAAACATAAAGCAACTAAGGGGATTTTTGGGCCTTACAGGTTACTATAGATGGCTTATACAAGGATATGGACTTGTCTGTAAACCTCTTACTCAACTTCTGCAAAAGGATGCTTTCAAATGGACTTCAGAAACAAATGAAGCCTTTGAGAAATTGAAAATTTTGATGGCACAACCTCCAGTACTAGCGCTCCCAGATTTCACTAAATCATTTCTAATTGAAACAGATGCCTCAGGGAGTGGAATGGGGGCGGTACTGATGCAAGAAGGACATCCAATTGCATTCATAAGCCAAGCATTTTCAAAAGAGAATGCATTATTTTCAGCATACGAGAGAGAATTGCTAGCAGTTGTTTTTGTTGTTAAAAAATGGCAGCACTACTTAGCTGCTCGTCCATTCATTATTAAGACTGACCAACATAGTCTGAAGTACATATTAGATTACAAGTTGGCGACTCCATTTCAGCAAAAGTGGCTTTCAAAGCTTGCTGGATTCGATTATACAGTGGAATATAAGAAAGGGGCGGAGAGCAAAGCTGCTGATGCCTTGTCCAGAATTCCTCACACTCAACTCATGACCCTGGCTGTATTTTCAGCATAAACAGATTTGATGGCTAAGCTTCAAGATCAATGGGCTACAGATGCACATCTACAACAGCTGATCAAAGAAATTCAGGAGAATGCAGACTCTCATGTGCAATACAAATGGCAGGATGGACAACTCACAAGAAAGGGGAGATTGGTTGTGGGAAATAGTGCAGAGATTAGGAACATAATAATGTCGTGGATGCATTGCTCACCACAAGGAGGTCATTCTGGAATTGATGCAACTGTGAAGAGAATACAAGTAATGTTCTATTGGCCCAAGCTCAAATAATCAGTAGCTGACTTTATCAAAGATTGCATTATTTGTCAAAAATGCAAGGCTGATTTACAAGCTTATCCTGGACTGATTCAACCACTCCCTATTCCAGATAGAGTATGGGAAGAAATAACCATGGATTTTATAGAAGGATTGCCAAACTTTCACGGGAAGGATGTGATTATGGTGGTTATAGATCGACTAAGTAAGTATGCCCACTTCTTGACCTTATCTCGTCCCTTCTCGGCAATCAAGGTGGCTCAGATTTACATGGATCAGGTGTATAAGTTGCACGGCTCTCCAAAATCTATAGTCTCAGATAGAGACAAGGTATTTATTAGCTCTTTCTAGACAGAATTGATGAAGATCCAAGGAGTGCAATTAAAGATGTCAACAACCTACCATCCTCAAAGTGATGGTCAATCGGAAGTCCTTAACAGATGCTTGGAAGGGTATTTAAGATGTATGTGTCATGCCACTCCTACAACATGGGCTAGTTGGTTGCCATTAGCAGAATTTTGGTATAACACCAATTTTCACACAGCTACGCAAATGACTCCCTTTGAAGTGATGTATGGTATGCCCCCTCCTATACATAGGCCTTATCTTTCGGGTTCAAGTAAAGTGGATGTTATAGATCATAGCTTGCAACAGAGAGACCACACGATTGCAATATTGAAGCATAATTTGTGCAAGGCTCAAAACAGAATGAGGCAATTGGCAGATAAAAAAAGGTCTGGAGGAGTGTTTGAAATAGGAGACTGGGTCTACCTTAAGCTGCATCCCTACAAACAATCTTCTGTGGCTACGAGACTACACCCTAAATTGGCCACGAAATATTACGGCCCCTACCAGATTGTTAAGAAAATTGGCATGGTGGCTTTCAAATTACAGCTACCTGCAACCACAAGGATACATGCCACTTTTCATGTATCTTTACTTAAGAAACATCACGGTCCTGCTCCCATTACAGTAGATGAGACTTTGCCTCAGTCTTATGATTCCAACAGTTTGCTAAAGAAAATTCTTCAGAAGGTACTAGAGGTCAGGAGTGTGAAAAGAAGAAATGCTGTCATGGTTCAATGATTAGTCCAATGGCTGCATCAACTAGATGAAGAGGCAACATGAGAATCTGCTGCTAAAATTATGAAGAAATTTCCTGAATTTGATCCTTGGGGTCAAGGATCACTCAATGAGGGAGTATTGATACAATCTGCACCCATTGGACACATCAAGTAAAGACAACATGTGAGGTGGAGTACCAGTCAGCTGAGAGGGGACAAAGGAATGATGAGTTGGACAAAGACAAACATGAAGTGGGGGTTGTTACACCAGGAGGACCAACTGCAGTACATGGAGCACTGGTGGAGACTAGTGGCTAACTAACAAAAGACATCTCACTGGCATTTATATTTGCATTTAGTTTTCATTTTATTTCAGAGTCTGTAGTATTTAAACTGTGCATTTAGATTGTAGAAGGGTATGCTGGATAATATTGTCTCTCAAACACTCTTTTTTTTCATTCTCTTATGCTTAGTTAATATCTTTGAAGCTGCTTTTCATGCTTGCTAGCTTCCTGGAATTAACGGTTATCACTATCATTTCTATTTAATGTCATCATTTCCTTTATCTAATTCAGAATTATATTGAGATTATATCATTTTTTTACAGATTGGTTGATTCTTCATCTTGGGTCATCTACAAATAAGTTATTTTTCGATTTTATGTTAATTATGTATGTATATCTCTTTTTTAGTTGGTATATATTTGGTTTTTGTTATATATAAGCATGTTTCTCCAATTAAAATTTGTGTTTTTCATGCTTTTTTGTTACTCTTCTTGATAGGGATAAATAAATTATGATAGTATAATTTATTTACTGCAAGGTGTGGGCTGCTAGGCCCAATAAAAAGATATATGATACTCAGACCAGAAAGGTTAAGCCTGATGGACCAGATCAGGCCCGATGAAATAAAAAAGGCCTAAAAGCCCTGATTATTAATTAATTTCGTAATTAATTAATAAGGGAAAAATCAGCTATTGAGAAGAGTCCCGATAAGGATATAAATCCTTATAGATTAGCCTCAAGGGGACCTAAAAGGATAAGGAATCAGTTTCCTACTATCTACGACTCCGAAGTCCATTCTAATTATGAGACTTACCCACCAAGTCTCCTATAGCAAGTCCAATTCAAGGACTCCCAACATCTATATAAGGGGTCTCACCCCCACCAATCAGAACTACATTTTTTGACTTGATCCTTGGCAATCAGCAAGGTACGTAGGCATCTTGTTAAGACAGATTGAGTCATGAAACACAAGAGCAGTCAAATCGAGCCTCGAAGCTCACGTTCCTTAGTACTAAATACAGCAATTATATATATTAGTTTTTAATCCATAACATTTGGCGCCGTCTGTGGGAAGACACAACAACAACCATGACGAGAACACGGAGAACAATTAGAGCTCTAGAGGAAGGAACACCATCAGAGACAACCCAGGTGATTTCGTCAACCGTGGAGGTTCCTCCCCATTCAACTTATGCATCTATTCAGGGGGAAGCCCAGACAGGGGCAACTCAACCTCAGCTATAAGGGACAACTCCCCCGACTATTCAAGGTACGAATCCTCAAGTTCAATAAGTACATATACCTGTGAATTCAACTATTGTTACTACTAACCCCCCTTATGGGATGCCCCTTCACCCTGAGGTTGGAGGAAGCGGATATGCTGGGCGAAGTGAAGCTCGAGGGCAGTCGCCCCCCTATATACGAGGTTTGGGTCCTATCCCTGAGGATCGGGAATTTTCTGGTCCTTACACTGAGAGAGACTCCGAATCTTCGGATGATGAAGTGGCCCCGAGAAGGAGGCGTCCTGGAAAAGAGCCAATAGCCAATGGAAGGCAACGCCCCCAAAGCACCCCAGGGGCGAATCCCCAAGAAGTGCAGGAAAGGATCAGGGCTCATGAGGCTGAAATCCAAAGGCTGAGGCGTGATTTGGAGGCTCACCAGGCCACCAGACCCCAGATACCTCCTAGGGGGAGAAATCCTCCTCCTGTCATAGACCTAGATGGTCCGGTAAGAAGAAGGGCTGCTGTCCCAAGAACTGATCCAAGCAATCTCCTTCCCCTTGGAGATCCTGATGATCCAACTCCACCCTTCACAGAAGAGATAATGAATGCCCATATCTCAAGGAAATTCAAGATGCCTATTATCAAAGCCTATGATGGCACGGGAGACCCCGCTAATCATGTTCGGACATTCTCTAATGCACTGTTGCTGCAACCCGTGAATGATGCTATAAAGTGTCGGGCCTTCCCTCAAACCCTGTCGGGTATGGCTCAAAGATGGTATAGTCGCCTGCCCCCAAATTCTATTGGATCGTTCAGAGAATTAAGTCAGGCTTTTATTAAGCAATTCATCAGTGGAAGAGTCCATGAGAAAAGTTCAGCATCTCTTATGAGTCTTGTGCAGGGAGCTAAGGAATCCTTGAGAGATTACCTGAATCGTTTTACAAAGGAGGCTTTAAAAGTCCCAGACCTTGATGATAAGGTAGCCATGATAGCACTGCAACAAGGAACTAGGGATGAGTTTTTCAAGATGTCCTTGGCCAAACGTCCCCCTGAAAACATGTTGCAACTCCAAGAGAGGGTAGGGAAGTATATCAAGGTTGAAGAAAGCATGAGGAAGACCGTAGTAAGTAATGAGCCCACTGGAGGCAAGAAACGAAAAACTGATCTGGAGTATATCGCTAAGGACAAATATCCTAGAACCGAACAAAACCCTGATTCAACCCCCAAGAAGGGAGGACCTGGGCAAAAGTTCACTGAATACACTAAGCTGAGTGCTCCTAGAAGTCAGATTTTGATGGAGATTGAGAAAGATAGAGATATTCGCTGGCCTAAGCCCTTGAAGGCTGATCCCGCCAAGCTAGATAAGAGCAAGTATTGCAGGTTTCACAAGGATGTTGGCCATGACACCGATGAGTGTAGGCAATTGAAAGATGAAATTTAGTTTTTGATTCGAAAAGGAAGGTTGAAAAAGTATACTGGAGATGGAGGGGACAGAAACAATAATGGAAGGAAGAACTTTGAAGATCGTAGGAGGGACCAAGATGATCAGGGGCGGAATCCCCAACCTAGAGGGCCGGTTATAAATGCAATTTTTGGAGGACCACGACGTCCTCGAGGACCTGTGATAAACACGATCTTTGGAGGTCCAATTGCTGCTGGATTGTCTAAAAATTCCAGAAAGGCATACACCAGGGAGGTTATGCATATTGTTGGAGAAGCCCCGAAGAGGGCCAGAACAGAAGTAACATTGGCTTTTGATGATTCCGGCCTAGAGGGTGTGAAGTTTCCCCATGACGACCCGCTGGTCATAACACCGATAATAGGAAATAGCCCGGTTAAGAGGGTCCTTGTGGATAATGGTGCTTCTGTGGATATCTTGCTCCACGACACCTTTCTAAGGATGGGGTATAACGACTCCTAGTTGACACCAACCGACATGCCGATATATGGATTTGCTGGAGTAGAATGTCCTGTGGAAGGGATAATCAAATTGCCGACCACCATAGGTACGGAGCCAAGGCAAGCAACGCAGATGCTGGATTTCGTGGTGGTAAAGGCTAGTTCAACTTATAATGCTATCATGGGGAGAACAGGGATACATGCCTTCAAGGCAGTCCCCTCTTCCTACCATTCAGTCATGAAGTTTCCCACCCGAAACGGGATTGGAGAAGAGAGAGGAGATCAAAAAATGGCTAGAAGCTGTTATGTGGCCTCTTTGAGGGCAGATGGAGTCGGGGGGGGGCAGGTTCTTCCTATTGAAGATATGTATGTTCGAGAAAATGATGAGAATAGAGGAAGGCCAGCAGAAGAATTGGTTTCGGTTCCTTTAGACCCCGAGAATCCTGAAAGGTTGACTTTCATTGGAGCCACATTGGAAGAGCCCCTTAGAGGGAAGTTGGTAAAATTTTTGCAAGAAAATAGTGATGTGTTTGCTTGGTCAGCAGCTGATATGCCAAGCATAGACTCGGGGCTGATTACTCATAAGTTGAACGTGGATCCAAGCCGGAAGACAGTGAAATAAAAGAAAAGAAATTTTGCCCCGGAAAGACAAGAGGCTATAAAACAGGAAGTAGAAAAGCTCTTAGAGGCTGGTTTCATTGAGGAGATTCAATTTCCGGAGTGGTTAGCAAACCCTGTAATGGTGAAGAAGGCTAATGGAAAGTGGAGGATGTGTATAGACTTCACTGATCTAAATGATGCATGCCCCAAAGACTGTTTTCCGTTGCCGAGGATTGATACTTTGATTGATGCCACTGCTGGACATGAGATGCTGAGTTTCATGGATGGATTTAGCGGATACAACCAGATTAAAATGCATAAGGATGACATTCCAAAGGTATCATTCATCACTGACTTTGGTGTTTATTGTTATCTTGTTATGGCGTTTGGTCTCAAGAATGCAGGAGCCACCTATCAAAGGTTGGTAAACAAAATTTTTAAGGATCTTATCGGTAAGACTATGGAAGTCTATGTTGATGACATGTTAGTCAAGAGTCTAGTAAAGACTGATCACATAACCCATTTGAGGAAAGCTTTTGAGGTCCTGAGGTACCACAAGATGATGTTGAATCCTACGAAGTGTGCTTTCGGAGTAGGATCTGGAAAATTCTTGGGATTGATGGTCTCAAAAAGGGGAATTGAGGCTAACCCCGATAAAATAAAGGCGATCCTGGACATGGAACCACCAAAAACTATCAAGGATGTTCAGAAGCTGACAAGAAGGGTTGCTGCGCTAGGACGATTCATCTCCAAGTCAGGAGATAAGTGCTTGTCATTCTTCAAGTCACTAAAGAACATCAAAGACTTTGTATGGAGTGAGGAAAATCAGAAGGTATTTGAAGAGTTAAAGAAGTATATGGGCCAGGCCCCGTTGTTGGCCAAGCCAGTTCTGAGTGAAGTTTTATTCTTGTACTTGGCTATTTCAGAGAGCGCCTTGAGCGCGGTGTTGGTTAAGGAGGAACTGAAAGTCCAGAAACCCGTATACTATGTCAGCAAAATTTTGCATGGTGCTGAATTGAATTATTCAACTATTGAGAAGTTTGCTCTAGCCTTGGTAATGGCTTCGAGAAAACTGCGTCCATACTTTCAGGCTCATCAGATTGAAGTGCTGACAAATCAGCCACTGAGAAATATCATTCACAGTCCCAAGGCAAGTGGGAGATTGATTAAGTGGGCAATAGAGCTGGGAGAGTTCGATCTCAAGTATAAGCCACGTACGACAATAAAAGCCCAAGCACTAGCTGACTTCGTGGTGGAATGTACTATACCCAACCAAGAAGTCGGGGGGCAGGAAGATGCCATACCTCAAGATGATAAGTGGCATTTTATACCACTTAGAACGTCTTAAAATGGCTTAAATTGGTGTCTTGAAATCAAGTATTTTATGTATTTAATGCGTTTTTCTAGTGTTTATGCATTTCAGGGTTAGTTGCATTTCGGGGGAGGAATCATCAAGAATAAGCCTTGGCATGTGTTCACCATTGCGAGAGGAAAGGAATGGGCAGATTACGGCGAAGAAACGGAGCAAGCTTGGAATTTTTCCAGTAGGGTCCTGCGCGCCCGCGCAGCAATGCTGAGCGGCCGCGCAGCAGCCTGCGCGCCCGCGCAGAAATGCTGAGCGGCCGCGCAGGGTCGGGGGAAAAAAGCTGAATTATTTTAGACTTCTACTTCTGTGTGGCTTCCAACTTCTATGTAATCTGAGTTTTATGGGACTATTATATAGGTAGATTTGAGACGTTTTCAAAGAGATTATTAAGGAGATTATGTTTTAGATTGTGTTTTACGCTAGGAGCGAAGGAGATAAGGAAGAAGACCGATTTAGCACACCGCAACGAAGAGGAAGCATATATTCTTGTGATTCTTGTTTCGTTGTAACGTTGGATGCTAGTTTTCTTGCTTTGACTTATTTACTCTTGTGACGTACTCTGTTTTAATATAATTAGTTTAGTTATTATTTTCTTGTGTTAGTTTATCATGATTTCATATGAACCCATGATGGCGATGAGTTCTATTATGGGCTAATCGTGATCATGGGGTTACAACGGATTTATTATAGAATTCTTTAGTTAATTGTTTAATACTTTAGTGTGTGATGATTGCATGATATCTAGTATTGGTTGCGTGTATTCGTCTTATGTGCGTCGCGAACATATAAGATAGGGTGTTAATCTCTTGTGAAGCGACGGTGGATCTTGAGATTTAGAACTTGCCATGCTAGCATAGGTTCATGTACGTTGTGCATGATTAGTGGGTAACTCTAACAGTTTTATTTGCCCTATGTAATCAAAAGGAATAACGTGTGCTTAAATCGTTGTGTTGTCAATTTCTGTAGACATATAGGAACTCAACATAATTGATGACTATTCAACTTCTATCTTAATTGTGGATGCTTGGTAGAATGGTATTAGTACAATGAAAGTTGGCTTTTATCAATTTCGTGTTATTCGATTAATGTCATCACTGTCACATGCTAAATGTAATAACAATGGCTATAGAAGGAAGTAATAATGAAGTTGTGATCTCATGAGTGTTTTATTATTGATAATTTGAAGTGTTAGTTAAGTGGTTAACTAAGTAGTTAATTATAGTTAATATTTAATCAAAAAATTTAAGTGTTATTATCTTAACATTGAGAAGTAATCATACATTGGTGAGTGAGTTTAATTAGACAATAATTTAGTCTGAGTCTCTGAGGGAACGAACTAGAAAGTATTCTATATTACTTGCGAACGCGTATACTTGCGTGAATATTAGTGCGTGTTTTCGCCGTAACACAAGACAAGGGAGTCGATAATGGGGGCAAAGAGAAGGATGAGAAAGAATATTGGGTTCTCTATTTTGATGGAGCATCAAAAATAAACTCCAGTGGAGCAGGGTTGGTTTTGCAAAGCCCTGATGGGTTCTTTATTGAGTATGCTATGAAGCTAGACTTTCCAACCACAAATAATGAGGCAGAATATGAAGCCCTGATAGCTGGCCTTGGTCTAGCTGGGACACTTAGAGTCAAAAACTTAAAGGTCCGTGGAGACTCAAAGCTGATCATATCCCAGGTAAAGGGAGAATTTGAGACAAGGGATGATACGATGGCTAAGTATGTACGCCTAGTAAGGGCTGTGATGACCCAATTTAATGAATGCCATGTTGAACACATTCCAAGGGAAAAAAATGTTAAGGCAGATGCGTTATCAAAGTTTGCTTTGTCTGAGATTGAAGAAAGTTCAGGAAGTGTGTACTTCCGTATTTTGAAGACACGAAGCATAGATGTTAAGCTAGTGGCTCCTATAGGCTTGGGGACATCATGGATTGATCCCATCAAGGCTCACATTCAGACCGGTTGGTTGCCAAGCGATGCAACTGAAGCACGGAAGTTAACTATTCGAGCACTAAGGTACTCTTTGATAGATGGGATTCTGTATAAAAGATCTTTCGTAGTTCCTTACTTGAGGTGTCTCAGGCCCGATGAGGCACGCTTGGCTCTTGAAGAAGTGCATGAAGGTATTTGTGGACAACACTTGGGGGCATGGCCTTGGCTCATAAGATAACCCGTTTAGGCTTCTATTGGCCAGAAATGATGGCTGATGCCAAAGAATATATGAAGAAGTGTGATCGCTATCAGAAGCATGCACCAGTTGTTAGACAACCCCCTGAGATGCTGACCTCTATCAACTCGCCTATTCCCTTTGCTATGTGGGGGATGGACATTCTAGGGCCTTTCCCTATGGCCACGGCACAAAGGAAGTTTCTAATTGTAGCCATTGATTATTTCACCAAGTGGATTGAAGCCAAACCCTTGGCCAAAATCACAACTAAGCAGGTTGCACAATTCCTGTGGGAAAACATTATGTGCCGATATGGAATTCCCCGTATCCTCGTCACTGACAATGGAACACAATTCAACAACGAGGAATTCAAGAAGTATTGTGAAGAAAATGAAATTGAGTTACGGTTCACCTCTGTGGCGCACCCACAAGCTAATGGGCAAGCAGAAGTAGCAAATCGAATAATCCTGGATGGATTAAAGAAAAGGATCGAGAAGTCAAGAAATAATTGGGTGGATGAGATACTTCCCATATTATGGGACTCTACAGGAGCAACTCCCTTCATGTTGGCATATGGGGCAGAAGCAGTAGTTCCAGTAGAGATATCACATTCCTCTCCAAGGATTCAGGCTTTCAATGCAGAAGAAAATGAGGAAGGGCAGAGGTTAGCCCTAGATCTGATCGATGAAGTGCGAGATACGGCACATGCAAAGATAGTAGAATATCAGAAAAAGGCTTCATTCTACTACAACCTAAGGGTTAAAGAAAGGTTTTTTAAACAAGGCGATCTAGTCTTGAGGAAGATAGAAGCATCTGGTGTACGACAAAAAGGGAAGCTTGCCCCGAATTGGGAAGGGCCGTACAGAGTCAAGAGTGTTCAAGGTAGAGGAACCTACAAGCTAGAGACTATGGATGGTTTTGAAGTCCCGAGAACTTGGCATGCACAAAATATGAAGGTTTACTATGTGTAGGGCAGCCGAATACGATTCTCACTCGTCAGGATGGCGAGTAGGTTGAAAAGCACCTTGAAGCTTTGCTTGCTTAGGATTTATATGTTTTAGTTTTCTTACTTGTGTAAGGGACGAATCCCAGACAATTTTATGAAATTCATGAGTTCTTCAAAGTATGTTTGTGGCCTAACAAATAAAAACTAAATGCATGGATGCAAGCATAAAAGGTGATAAATAAAATAGATCTGATAGATATTACAAAAGTTTGATAAATAAAGTCTCGAAAATAGGATAAAACAAGCCACGCAGGGCTGAAAAAGCTCTAAGGAGCTGAAGTACCTCGGCATCCATATCATCGTCCTCTCCGCTCTCGCTGGATGTCTCTGTCGTCTCGGAGGAGGAGGAAGAGCTATCGTCATCAGCAGGTCTGGAAGAAGACTCGGGAGGAGGAATGAGTGGATCCTGAGGAACATGACCCGAGACAACTACTCGGGTACGAAACCTCTACAGCAAAGCCTCGTCATCAGGGCAGACATAGTCCGCCGGGTTAATATCAGGACAAGCCTCGTTCACGGTCCCAAGGGCCGTGTCCCAACCAGTCCTAAAAAACCCGGGAAAGACTGAATCATCCCTAATCCTCATGGATTGGGCAAACTCCTCCGAGTCCAGATAGTTGTCTATAGCTTTATCCTTCTCCGCCCGAAGTACCACCAGCTCGGCGTTAGACTCTCCGAGTTCTTCCTCCTTGCGCTTGAGCTTCTTCTCCAGGGTAGCATACTTCTTCTGTTGCCTCCTGAGGGCATTATCGGCCTTATCAGAAGCCCGCTTCCATCACTCGGCTTGCCTCACAACGCCTTGAAAGTAGGCGTTAGACTGAAACAAAGCAATTAACAAAGTATAAGGCAAGAAAATGCTACAAGAACGAAAGATAAGTTCAAAAAAGAGAAGGCATACCGAAGCCTGAGACTGAGCTCCCATGAGCTTAATCCTCTCAAGATCAGGGGTGGCCACCACATCAGTAAAGTCCTTGGGAGTCACGCTATGGTAGGACCAATCCCATGCATGCTTCGTGGATCCAACCACGGTGTCCCCTCGGCGAAATCCCCAGAGAGGCTGGAAGGCGCCTGTAGCAGCAGCAGCAGGAACGACAGCAGTGATGGGAGCGTTGTGGCCCTCAGCTACTTCAGCTGAAGCCTCCCCCATAGGCTCCTTGTGTTTTCTCAAGAAACTAGGCTCCGTGGCCTTCCCTCGGGTATCTAGGCCTGCAAGACGGGCTTTTTTCATCCTAGCAGTCTCTTCAACGAGAGGTACGTTGTCCTCGTTGATCTCCTTAGCAGCTGCAAAACAAATCAAAAGACAAAATAAGTGATGTTAATAATGCATGAAATGAAATAAAGATGATAAGGGAAGAAAAATACCCTGTTGAGAAACAGAGGATAGTCCCACGTGAATGAGGGAGAACTCCTCTAAAAGAGTCCAGCTGGTGGTAGTGCCATCGTCCTGAGTAAGACCATTATAAATAATAGTTTCCTCAGGAGTTAAGTGAATGGATTTGAGGCTACCATCACTGACCTTTTCGAAGGAAGATCGGAAAAGTGTGCCCCAGTCACCATTCTCCCAACGTAACCCAACGAAACTATTCCTCCAATTTTGATTGTTATCAGGAATAGAGGCGCTGTTAAAGATATGTTTACTTTTGGGCCTTTGCTTGACATAGACCCAGCCACAGATACTGGAAGAGCTATTGTAACACTGAAAGACCTTCCTAAAAATAGCTACAGAAAGAGGAAAGCCCTCCCTAAGGCAGCAAACCATAAAACATAAAATGTTCCTCCAGGCGTTTGGAGGAAGCTGACACGGGTTGATTTGTAAATCAGCTAAAAGATGAGGAATAAAAGGGTGGAAAGGAAACCTAAGCCCAGCATTAAGGGCATCTGTGTAAATGAAGAGAGTGTCGGGTCTCCAGTGGTAAGTACGGTCACCACCAGAGACTGGAACTAATCTAAGAGGAGGAAGGACGTTATAACGGGCATTTAGTTTATCGAAATCTATGTTATGCCAAGTATTACAATGATTAAAGGAATCGAGATGTGCAGTGGAGGGATATTCATCCCCCCTAGTGTTAATCATATCGATTAAAGACATATATGAAGAACGGATCACGATATCCTTACCTCGTTTTGAAGCCGAGGCTATCTTTGCCGCCCTCTCGGAACTCTTGTCAGCCATTTATGAGCTGGAAAAAGCCTGAAGCTGGAAAACTAAGGGAAGGGATTTGAGAAAGGAAATGCTAAAAGCTAAGGGAAGAAAGGAAGGGGAGAAAGTTTGAGATGAAATGAAGGGTGAAGAGTGAAGAGTGTGAAGTGAATGCACACTCCCCCCACCTATATATAGGAAGAAAAAGTGGATAATGGGCCTTAAAAAGCCCATTTGGGCCCAAAAGTTGGAAGGTTCTGGAATTATCCAGGGAATTCCTGGAAAATTCAAGAGAATTCTAGCAAAAATCAGAAGAAAACTTGAGTTTTTTTTGAAGAATCTGGAAGAATCCAGAAAAATCCAGAAGAATTTGGAGCTTGGGCTTAAAACAAAACACAGTTGAACAAAATACAAGCCTAGAAAAAGGCCCAGCTAAGTGAAGATGGCCCAAGTAAAAGCCCAGGTAAAAAGAGGGGCATGAATGAGGCCCAAAAGAAAAATGGGTAGCCCAGTTGAAAGTACTAGGCCCAAAGATTAGCCCAATAAGAACCAAGCCCAGGAAAGGGCCTAAATAATTGATATGGGAGGCCCAGAGATCAGCCCAGGTTTAAGGGCCCAAATCTATGTGTATATTCCTGACCTGTTCGACCAAAAAACATAAAGAAGTCCTGTTCGAATGGCTTGAGCTCGAAATCATGTCGATCAGGGTAAATAAAGGCCTTAATTCGACCAGGACCAGGATCAATTCGACCAGAAAATACACAGAAATCCTGATCGAAGCTCCTGAGGTCGAAATCCTGTCGATCAAGGTTGAAAAAGAGGCTTAATTCGACCAGAATTAAGACCCATTCGACCAGGAAACACGAAGGAATCCTGATCGAAATCATTGAGGTCGAAATTCTGTCAACCTGGGCAACAAAAGAAGCTTAATTCGGTCAAAAAGCAAGAGTCCTGACCGAAAGGGGAGAAAATTCCTAGTCGACCAAAAAAAAAAAGGAAAAAGGGGGAGAAAATCCTGGCCGAAATTCGACCAGGAATTGAGGTCGAAGACATCCTGCTCGAAACCCTGTCGACCAGGGCAATATGAAGGTTAATTCGACCAGGATCCTGGTCGAATGGATTCCTGGTCGAAATCTGTATAAAAAAAAGGAAGAAAAAAGAAAAAAAAGGGAAGGAAAAATTCTTGGAAAATTACAGAATAATAAGGAAATTCCTTAAATAATTTCTGAAAAATACTAATATTTTCAGGAATAAGGAATAAATCCAGGAAAAATAAGGAAATTCCTTAAATAATTTCTGAAAAATACTAATATTTTCAAGAATAAGGAATAAATCCAGGAAAAATAAGGAAATTCCTTAAATAATTTCTGAAAAATACTAATATTTTCAGGAATAAGGAATAAATCCAGGAAAAATAAGGATAAATCCCAGAAATTAGGGAAAAATCCAGAAAAATAAGGATAAATCCCAGAAGTTAAGGGAAAAATCCATAAAAATAAGGATAAATCCCAGAAATTAGGGAAAAATCCATAAAAATAAGGATAAATCCCAGAAGTTAAGGGAAAAATCCAGAAAATTAGGGAAAAACCCAAAAATTAAGGGAAAAAATTCCTGGAAATTAAGATAATTGTAAATGTGTAGGTCGCTCCACACTTTACGGAAAAACGAAACCCTGTAAGGGAACGAATAGATTTAACTTCTGCGAAACCTAATCAATGTTTCCCAAAAGTTGGGGGGCAAATGATAGGGATAAATAAATTATGATAGTATAATTTATTTACTGCAAGGTGTGGGCTGCTAGGCCCAATAAAAAGATATATGATACTCAGACCAGAAAGGTTAAGCCTGATGGACCAGATCAGGCCCGATGAAATAAAGAAGGCCCAAAAGCCCTGATTATTAATTAATTTCGTAATTAATTAATAAGAGAAAAATCAGCTATTGAGAAGAGTCCCGATAAGGATATAAATCCTTATAGATTAGCCTCAAGGGGACCTAAAAGGATAAGGAATCAGTTTCCTACTATCTAGGACTCCAAAGTCCATTCTAATTATGAGACTTACCCACCAAGTCTCCTATACCAAGTCCAATTCAAGGACTCCCAACATCTATATAAGGGGTCTCACCCCCACCAATCAGAACTACGTTTTTTGACTTGATCCTTGGCAATCAGCAAGGTACGTAGGCATCTTGTTAAGACAGATTGAGTCACGAAACACAAGAGCAGTCAAATCGAGCCTCGAAACTCACGTTCCTTAGTACTAAATACAGCAATTATATATATTAGTTTTTAATCCATAACACTTCTATTTTTAACAGATTGTTTGTTTGTTGTTGTTTACGGGCTTGTTTGTGCTTTCTTGTTGGCTTGTTTGTGCTTTCTTGTTGGCTTGTTTGTGCTTTCTTGTTTGATGCGCTTGCTTTGGTTGTCGGTTATCTTGTTGCTTGCTTTTTTGTTCTTGTAAGTCTCTAAATTTATTATAATAGTAAGTCGTTTCAGATGATGAAATTTCCACTGAGTTGATCACAATTCACAATACTAATATATACCACTTATGTGTTAGATTATATACAATGCTAGATTGATTAATGTGGGATATAGCTGCATTATTCTGCAGTTGTTTTAATTTTTAAATTCCTTGTGTTCATAAGAACCTTTGATATATTATGATGTGAATCAAATTATGACTGTTTGGGAAGTGAAAATACAAATTTGAAGGTCACAATACGCTGAGACTTGAAAGGTTACAGCTTAACCATACTCAGAAAAGATCAAGTGAAGTGGTTGGATTGCCAAATGGGGCTTTTCAGCCTTTTTTTTTGCTGCTTCAATGCCGGTGCTCAAGGTGCTTCTGCTCACTGCTCTTGGATCATTTCTTGCGCTGAACAATATCAATATACTCAGCCCTGATGGACGGAAACATCTAAACACTGTAGGTAAAACTCAACTGACATTTCTTTTCTTTATTCCAGTATGATATAAGGTCTCTTGCATCAATTTTTAGTACTTTGAAAGTAATTTAGAGTAGTTAACAGCTCTAAGTTAATTAGAAATTAACATTCACGTTGTAACATAAAACGCAAACTTGAAGTTCAAGAAATATATGCAAATAAACCTCTTAGTACTTTGTTTCTTGAGTGTATGTACTATTAAATTATTTCTTGTGGTTACATATAATATTTTTAGGTGATTAGGTTCTGGACTTCTGGTTATAATCATCTGAAAGGGACTTGAGGAGAACTATGGTGATACTATATATTACTCATACTGCTCATGCTATGAGGAAATTTTTTAGTTTAGCGTACTCTTGTTCTTTATGTTGTTGAGTTATAGTTCAAACATATACTTGACCACATGCAGGAATGGAGCCATCCCACTTGTCTCTCTGATAATTGGTTCATGCAGACCCCTTGTACTAGGTTGTCCTTCTACTTCAATTTGCATTTCCACCTGCCATGAATATAGGTATACTCATCAGTCATCTCTTTAATTATTTAGGACAATATAATAAGTAACCTGGCTTCATTGACATCTAGGGAATAAAAAAGAAAAAAACTTTAAGTATGTTGAATTCGTCTCTGTTCCGCGTCACAGGAACCATGATGTCGTTATTCGAAAAAGGTGAAAGCGAGTGTTCTATGATTATGTTGTGATGTTACGCTTGTGCTTTCGTGTCACTCTCTTTTTGGGGTACTTCCTTCATTTGGCTGGTCGGTTAAGTTTTTCTGATCTGCAGTATTACATTCCGTGGTCATAAAGAACTTAGTATTTCCCTGCCATACTGAAACATTTGATGCTTCATGAACAAGATGCTCAGGTCAGATTTTATCTATTATTAATCTAAATCAATATAGAAGTGTATAACTGATTTATAGTAGTATGTGCCATGGATGATTAGGAGGTTCTACTATAGTGATCTATTGATCTTTGTTATGCCTATTGTTGATATATGATACGAAATGAACATGCTTGAATTAACAAGAAAAAGAGACGACTACCTGCCTATGTTATAAATGCAGCAAAACAATGAATTTTGAAATTGTCCTTAAATTAGCTCCAACGGCCTTCTTCTTTGCTAGTACGTACTTGTTTTGTGCGGGAATTTTCATAAAACCTAGATCACACTAGTGTCAACTGTTTAAAGACCCCCACGCCCCATAATACAAGTCAAGTTTAAAATCTTGATACTTTTAATTGCCTCATCACTTGCAAATTAAAGTAATTTACTAAAATGTTTTAAATTTTGAGAAACATCAACTGAATTTATAATCTTTCTATTTCATAAATTGAATTACTTTTGCTGTTTTGCTCCTCTGGGGAATTGCTTTACTAATTCTTTGTCAATATACCCTTCTACCTTCTAAATTTTTATTCATTTTAGGTGGTTGCAAATTGTTTATTTTCACTACAAGAGATTTGGAGCTTGGAGGCAAATACTTCTGAAGAAGCATCAAGAGAGAAGCATTACTTAGCAAGCCTGTTATATATTACTTCTTAAATAGGTATGCCTTTCATATATCTTTATTTAAATAATAATTTGTCATTAGTTATTTTATTCTCCTGGTTGATATATCTCAGATCAAACTGATCTAACTCTCAATGTAAACTGCACCATAAAATATTGCAATCAGAGGAGGATATAACACTCATCGTCCATGATTATCATCTTCTTGTATCTTATAATTGACATACATGCTTATCAGAGTTTACGGTAAGTCTTCATAGTGTCCATCTCTTCTGAGATAAACCAGAAGCATTTTATTAACTTTATGACATTGTTCGTGAAATTCAACAGTCATTTTGTATATTCATGTTGCTTATGCTGCATTCCACTGGCGAAATATGCTTTTAGTCCTGTGGCGCCCAGGGATACTAAGTTCTTTTTTTGTACATATAGATATGGACTATTCAAACAGCTCATCACAAAAGACGGAAAAGAAGAAGTTGCAGAAAATTGGGTTGAGGTGATAAGATTCCACCTGTTGCTTTCTTTTAGGCTTCACCATGCATCCGATTTAGCAAATAAGGCATACTTTTGGTTGTTTCAAGAAGAATGTATACATTATGGGATGTTGAATTATAAATTGCAGAACATTTTGAATTGCTTAGTTTGGTGATATTTATGGCAATCTGAAAGCTTTTTGTAAAAATTTGTTTTTCGTATTTTTTGGTAATTTTTTAGGCACATAATAAATGTATATAACACATCACAATAATAATACATCAGATTGTGCCTTTAAGATATCAGTTACAAACCGATGTCTATTCTGACACATCATGGGGTTGTTTCACATCGGTTATACACTGAAGTGAAAAGGAGTATATAACATCGGTTCCAAAGGAGAACTGATGCACTACAAGAAAAACATGATCCTACAACCGTTTTTCACCGTTGTTTGATGTCAAAATTTTTGGTCGTCTATTGAGGAGCCGTGTGATTTCGATCAGACAACAGTGCATCGAACCATTACTAGAAGCTACAGACACAACAGGTTCATAACTGTTACCGAAACTGTCATTCAACAACAGGTTGTATAAAAGACTGTATTGTTGGAACAGTTTACCTGCAACGGTTTTCCTCAAGAAGACAACGGTGTATTACTGTCAACTAAGAGTGCAAAATTTCTATATATTATTTGTCAAACAACGGGTAGTTTGTTGATTGTTGTTTGAAAGGCTAACCACAATAGGTTTAGGACAATACAGTTATGTTATGATGTCTTAGACAACACCTTGAGCCAGAGTATTGTAAGGAAGTCTTTCAAACATCGGTTTGTGAAATGTATTTCCAATAATGAGTTGTGGTTAACGGCCATTTTAAAGCTCTTTAGACCACATTTTTTGTTTAACTCCTATTGTAGTGCACCCCTTGAGACAACAGCGTCGTATATAATGTTGTTTGAAAGGCTAACCACAACAGTTTTAGGTTAATACTGTTATTTTATGCTGTCTTATACAACAGTTTTAGGTAAATATTGTAAGGAGCTATTTCAAACAATGGTTTGTGATAGTATTTTAATACTAAGTTATGTTAACTGCCATCTTAATGCTCTTTAGACCACATTTTTTGTTTAAAGCATATTGTAGTGTTATCCTTGAGATAACACCATCGTATATTTTGTCGTTATGTGAACATGATAGACACAATATTACCATGTTTTAAAGTGTTGTGAATAGAGCTTTAGTCAACTGTTAAAACAATGTTACAGTGTTGTTCCAATTAGTTTGGTACAATGGCTGTTTTTGATTGAGAACACAATCATCTGTTGTATATAAAATTTTGCATATAAAATCCTGATTTCATCCAAACCACCTGTTTTCTAAAAACTAAATCCCAAAAATGAATCCACCAAAAATGAATCCACCAAACGAACAAACCGAGAACTAACTACCAATCACAAAAAAATCAAAATCCACCAAACCAACAAACCTAGAACTAGCTAGAACAAGAACAAGCCAATATATATAAATTCACCAAACCAACAAACTTAGAACTAGCTAGAACAAGAACAAGCCAATATATATAAATCCACCAAACACATATCAATCCAACAATCCTAGAACAAGCCAATATATATATATATATCCACCAAACATCTAATATAAATCCACCAAACACAACCAATCCAACAATCCTACAACACTAGAACAAGAACCGGGCAATATAGATAGATTGAGCACAATATATATAGATTGACCATGCAATCTACTAATAGATTGAGACAAATCTATCAATCTACCGACAATTCTGTTTGGATTGGACCAAAAAGTGCATCACCATGACCAACTGCATAATTTAAAGTTCAAATCCGACTACTAGTTCAAACAAAAGACCACAAATTTGGAACCTAGATTGCATGGCGTTTCATGAAATATTTTGCAAAATCACAGCGGATCTCGTTAATGTCATCATCAGTGTAAACCAAGTTTGATCTGCGCATCCACTGAAAAATAACCCAAAATTTTACATAAGTCATACAATTAAGTACTGTACGAGTAAGAGTATAAGTCAATGGGAAAACCCAAAGTGAAAATCTCACCTTAGCAGCAAACTCAAGTTCTTTGTCCTGAACAATCTCCTTCATATAGCGCATCACAAACAGGCCACAATCCTTGGTTCCTGACTGCACTGGAACTCCCTGGATTAATTAAAAATGCATTACAAAAGCTGTGAATTGGAGAGAAAGAAGCTCTTGTATGTATATTGCAGAGAGATAACTATACAAAACAGATTTGGTGAATGTAAAAAATAAGTCTCTAAACTATGAGTGCAGTAGTGTTTATATACAAGCATTAATCTAACTAACTTCTATCCTTAACAACTAGCTGAGATGTAACAAATAATTATTTAATTACAATATCAACTAACTGAGATGTAAGAAATAATTATTTAATTACAATATCCTTAATAGCATAGAAAAAATATGATGAGAATTGATTATTACCGCCATGTTCTCCCACAAAATTTTCTTCTTGACAACCTTGTTGAGATCCTCTTTGTAAATTTTAATGGCACTACAACCAAAATAATACCAGCAAAACCATTAAGCAACTGAAAAATGCGTGGTCTATCAAAGTTCAAGACTCCATACAGATATTTTAGAAGCTGAATCTTACTTGTCGACAACATCCAGCCATTCCACATTAGCGATTCGACGTTTTAGAGGGTCCATGTGGTAGACAACCTCTGCCTCAGGATTTGCAACAGTTAAATTCCAATGGTTCCTACACAAACATGAATGAATTGAAGCCTTGTCATAAAAATTGAAACTTAGAAGCTCCAAAAAAAATCAATTTAAAAAGGCATGTGATCCTGTTTAGCTAAAACATTATATGAGAATGTCTAACTAGCTAGCTCTTGGATTAAAACTTACACGTCATTGTAAGGCATAAGAAAGTATTGCCCTTTCTTAGCATTCTTAAATCGTGCAGCGAGTGCACGCGACCTCTGCCCTGCATTACCACAGCCAATGGCACCAATTGTGGTGGGATCTACGAACTTGATCATGTTGGTCATCTTATTTTTTTTGACGTATTCGTTTATGGAGCTACATATAAAAATATGAGAGATTAAAAAAAAATCGTTTCTGGAGCCACAGACTAACTATGAGATATTAAAAAAAAAATTATGGAGAAACTTACTGAATAAAAAGGACGATCACAGACCCCGACATTTCACCTCCAGAGCACACCGAATATATATCTGATAAGTAAATGGCCATCTTTTTTGTAGAGCCAAAGGCTTCTTGGGATAGTTGAAAAGAAACCGTTCGTTCATCAGCTAAGGCACCCTTTGCCCATGTCCACAAATGATTTAATGCAGATGGGTAATTTGCACCCATCTCAACAACAAGCTCTGGTTCAACATCAGCGACTAATTTATAAGTCTTCTTTTTTCCCTTTTTCTTGGCTTTCTGCAGAAAATACACATGAAAATAGTAAGAAAGAAAATACTAAATAAAAACATTCTAGCTATATAGTGCTATTCTAAATATTTTTACCTTCGGAGCTGACAAAACATTGGAAGTGCTATTGTTCCTCATTGTTATCAAGTTTCTTGGCCATGCAATAAAAGTTCCCATGGCTTGTTCCACGGTCAAAATCTCGTCACCGATGGGATATGGAATCTTAGCATCTCCTTGAATGACTTGAGTGATTGACACTCTTGCATTCTCTTCCCCAAGTCTGACTCCATGGATTGTCTCCTCTCCTTCAACAACAACAACTTCATCAATCTTCGCACAAGCTACAATGTTGCTGAGCGATCCAAGAGCCAATTTACAAACAGAATTATCCGGAGCATTCACTTTAACTTCTTCACATCTGTCTTCCTCAAAAACAATTCTACAACTTTCATCCTTGCCATCCAACCTCTGAGCATCCTCAGGATCCACCCCTAAATCAACAAACAAACTTTCAATCTTTTGAATTTTCAGACCACCTCCCTCCTGTTGAACAGGAAATAAATTCTTTGCAGTTGTAGGTGTAGCAGGATGGTTTACAGCTGCATCAACATCAACCCCGCCGTTAGAGTGACAGCTTGCTTGTTGGGAAGGATGCGTTGGAGTACATTCTTGTTGTACGGGCCTTTTCAAGATCTCTGCCCTCAGCTTTTCCATTTCAGCAGCCCAAAAATCATCTCTCGCTTTAATTATTTTTGGAGTCTCCTCTGCCAAGTACCTCTGAACTCTTTCCTGTATCTTTTCATCCATTGTTCTAGCTTTTTTTTGCCTTGGAAGATCAAAATAAACCGACTGCTTTACATGAACACCTTGTCCACGGACCCGTCCACCATGCTCAGGCTTACCGAGCGCGAGTGTTAAAACATCATCAACACCTTCAGCTATTAGTTTCCCTTCCTTAACCTCCTTTTTCAATTTTTCCTAAAATATTAAGTGTACCATATTATCACAGTCTGAGCTATTTCCATGTAAAAGACTAACATAATTAAGTACCATATACTTTCAATTAATTAAGACAAAAATTAATATATAACTTACAATTTCCGTTGCTTTATCTTCAACAATTTTTCCTAAAAATTTACCATCTTTGTCCTTGCTAGGACCCAGGTTGACGACCGATCAACTTCCTCTTCATCTGGATGAGATTGATACTGCATTCACATGTATATGATCAGGAAAGTATAATAGTATAAATATGTTAGACAAATTAGTTTGTATTAGAATAATAACTATGTCATTTCACTATTACGCACCCATTCATTCTCGAGGTTAGCATAACCTTTTCGAGACATCCGATGTGGATATACACTCAGCATCCTTCTTTGTATAGCATCATCATGACATTTCTGCATAAGAAGCACGAATGTGGTTATGAAATCAATATTAATTAAATACCAAAAACTAGAAACAACAAGTATGTTTTAATGCTAACTAGAAATAAGTATGTCATAATGCTAACTGGAAACATACCAAAAACTCAGGTGACGTGCGATCAGCAACAAATATATCCCAATGCGATTTTTCTATGAAAGAGAAATCTGCAGGAGGATAGGCCAACACTTCAGGTTGATCTCGATAAGGGAGAATGTAATTTGTGGTCAGTCGACTTTTGAACTCCCTCCATTTCTGACCAGCGGAACGTAAAACCAACTTTTTCGCAGACGGAGGTAAAATGAAACCCAGCTACATACATAAGAAATTAAAAAGATATCAGATACATAAGTAATGAACATATAATGAAAGATACATAATTATTTGAGTTTGTTTTACCAGAACACACTCCCAAAGCTTGTTCTTTGTCTCATCGGGAACACATTTCCAACTATCATGCCAGATTGGTGCTTTGGTTCTTGCCAAAACCCCAATATAGGATTGCATTTCTGCCGCTTCAGGACCATACGGCTCTCCCTTTCCATTAAAAGACACATTAAGTTTATACCTCTGGATCTTTCGTCTCACAATTCTATGCATCGTTACACAACCTCGCTTGAGTAGTTTTAGTCCTTCATTGTTGTTCGGGGTGGTAACAGGTTTCACTTTTTTCTTCTTATTTTTGGAAATTTTTTTCTGTAAGATTTCAGATATAGGCTTCTTCTTCACAGACTTTGGGGAAGAAGTGGATGGGGTGGGGGTCATAGCAGGGGTCTGGTTGTTTAAGGACCTGGTCTTTCGTAAAGCCCTGATCACATTCATGGTAGTTGGGTGGGATGAAGACCTGGACCTTTTAAGCTCTTTCTTCTTTGGCCCTGTTCTCGGTGACTTTCTTGTGTTCAATTCTGTCTTCTTTGACTCACTTTTCTTTTTCGGAGTGGCCATTATCTATACACCAAACAAAAACTAAAGTTTAAAACACATGTATCAAATGTATATGGAAGAAAAACCAAATTTCAGAGTCACATAATATAGAACATGTAAAATGAGCTGTCATATATCTAAAAGGACTTCGCATATATGCACGAAACATATATACTCAAACAGAGGCAATGTGTTTATGTGTTCCGTGAATCAAACAGAGGCAATGTGGATAAAAATCCACAAAATCTTAAGTGAAACATTAAAATCAAGCATAGTGAAACACTAAAATCAGGGATGCTGAGTGTATATGCAGAGTGTATTTAGAGGAACACTAAAATCTAGAGTGAAACATAGAACACATGAAATCAGGGACTCACAAGCATAGTGAAAATACAAAATCAACACCCACAAGCATAGTGAAAACCACAAAATCAACAAAATAGAACACCCCACAAGCATAGAACACCCCACAAGCATAGTGAAAACCCAAAAAATCAACAAAATCTACACCCACAAGCAGCATCATATATTCAAAACCCCACAAGCATAGTGAAAACCCACAAAATCAACACCCACAAGCAGCATCATATATTCAAAATCCACAAAATGCATTTCTCAAAATCGAAACCCACAACCCCTAAATACATGAAATCGGGGACTCAAAATCGAAACGGTTGAGTAATCGCCCTTGTCGCGTGTGATGCTAGGTTGAGTAATCGCCGTTGTCGCCTGTGATCGCCGTTGTCGCCTGTGATCGCCGTTGTCGCGTGTGATAAAATGAAAATGAAAAATGAAATTGTGAATGTAAACTGGTAAAGTAAACACCGCGAAGCCAAGGTGGGAGACAATTTTTGATTGGGGGGAAATGAAAAATCAAATGAACGGTGCTGATTTGAGATAGTACCTCAATCTAACGGTATGTAATGTCTTTTAATATATTTTAATTTTTAAAAATTAAATTATCTTGTCTGAAAAACTGTTGTTAGACATACTTTGTTACAATTGTTTAGTTAATAATTTCGATTAGAAGATTTTTATTCGGTTCAGTGTTTCGTTAAAAAGATGACTTTATTTTAAACATCTTATATTTTCCGATAAAATCTGTACATGACTACACTAAGTCGATATTAACATCCGTACGGTTGGATCGTTGACAAATCCATTTTATAAATTAATTAAGTCAACTGGGTAGTAGTACCCGTGTCAGGGACTACAGCTTTTACCGGATTTCTATTAAAAAGACGAACAAGAAGAGTTGATTATTTTCCGATAAAATTTGTACATGACTACAATAAGTCGATATTAACATCCGTACGGTTGGATCGTTGACAAATCCATTTCAGAAATTAATTAAGTCAACTGGGTAGTAGTACCCGTGTCAGGGACTACAGCTTTTACCGGATTTCTGTTAAAAAGACGAACAAGAAGAGTTGATTATTTTCCGATAAAATCTGTACATGACTACACTAAGTCGATATTAACATCCATACGGTTGGATCGTTGACAAATCCATTTTATAAATTAATTAAGTCAATTGGGTAGTAGTACCCGTGTCAGGGACTACAGCTTTTACCGGATTTCTGTTAAAAAGACGAACAAGAAGAGTTGATTATTTTCCGATAAAATCTGTACATGACTACACTAAGTCGATATTAACATCCGTACGGTTGGATCGTTGACAAATCCATTTTATAAATTAATTAAGTCAACTGGGTAGTAGTACCCGTGTCAGGGACTACAGCTTTTACCGGATTTCTGTTAAAAAGACGAACACGAAGAGTTGATTATTTTCCGATAAAATCTGTACATGACTACACTAAGTCGATATTAACATCCGTACGGTTGGATCGTTGACAAATCCATTTCAGAAATTAATTAAGTCAACTGGGTAGTAGTACCCGTGTCAGGGACTACAGCTTTTACCGGATTTCTGTTAAAAAGACGAACAAGAAGAGTTGATTATTTTCCGATAAAATTTGTACATGACTACAATAAGTCGATATTAACATCCGTACGGTTGGATCGTTGACAAATCCATTTCAGAAATTAATTAAGTCAACTGGGTAGTAGTACCCGTGTCAGGGACTACAGCTTTTACCGGATTTCTGTTAAAAAGACGAACAAGAAGAGTTGATTATTTTCCGATAAAATTTGTACATGACTACAATAAGTCGATATTAACATCCGTACGGTTGGATCGTTGACAAATCCATTTCAGAAATTAATTAAGTCAACTGGGTAGTAGTACCCGTGTCAGGGACTACAGCTTTTACCGGATTTCTGTTAAAAAGACGAACAAGAAGAGTTGATTATTTTCCGATAAAATTTGTACATGACTACAATAAGTCGATATTAACATCGATAAAATTTGTAAATGACTATCCATAAGTCGATTTTTATTTGGATTTAATTGATTTTGACATTCTTGGACATAATTTAAGGATTATTTAAAATTTTAACAACCCAATCATTGAGCTTTGTTATGTCTGAATGAGAACATAATAATTGAAGTCAAAATTAGGTCATTCATTACTCCTCATCTTATCCCCTCCTGTACTCTCCATCGTGATTCGTGGAGGCTCCATCGCACCTCGACCTCCTCGAACCTCCATCGACCTCGACCTCAAGCTCGACCTCGACCTCAAGCTGCTTCGCACCTCCTCCATCGCACCTCGACCTCAAGCTCAACCTCCCCCATCGAACCTCGACCTCCATCGCAGAGACCTCCATTTTAGGTAAATCCGTAACCTAAATTATCTTTTTAGTGTTTTAGGGTTCCTCCATTGTTTCAGTGGTTTAAGCTCTAACACAAGCTCACCTCTGCAATTAATTGTTTGAAGTGATAAGCTTAATAGTTAATTGTTTAATTAGTTAGTCATAATCTTAATTAGTTAATTGTTTAATTAGTTAGTCATAATCTTAATTAGTTAATTGTTTAATTAGTTAGTCATAATCTTAATTAGTCACCTCTGCAATTAATTGTTTGAAGTGATGCACATTGGGAATTTGGGTTTGTGATAAGCTTAATTAGTTACTAATTGCTAATGTAAGTTACTAACATATGTGTGTGTGTGTGCATTTTGTTATTTTCTCATTATCTGCAATTCGGTAAATATATTGAAGCAATTGATTTTACTTGTAGTGAACATATGGCATCTTTAATGCTAAGATACCAGCAGCATGAAAATGACGAGGTGTGGCTAAAAACCAAGCAGAATGAACAATTTCCCGAATGGTTCAGGAAAAAGGTAAGTTTTATTTATGTGTTTATTACCTTGTTACGTAGTCCTGATTAAAAACAATACAGACAAGTAATATAAGAAGTCGAAGACATCCAATAAAAAATAAAAACACAGACCTAAAAAAATTGTTTAATTTTTTTTTTATTGTACAGATTGAGACGGAATTGCTCCATGACCATAATAGCATAGGTGATGATATAAGGTGGATGGCAGAAGGGCCTAACAAGAATGTTCCTACGTTTAGTGGTTATAAAATCAGCGGGGTTATTTATAGCACCAAGGAGCGTGATAATAATAGACAAGTACAGTGTAGTGGTGTTTGTGTTGTTGCAGATACATTAATGCTTTCCGAAAAATTTAAATCTGTTGAACATACTTCACATACCTATTATGGAGTTATAACAAGTATATGGGAGCTAGACTATAATAATTTTAGAGTCCCTATATTTCGTTGCAATTGGGTAGATATGAACAAAGGGGTTAAGGTTGATGAGTTGGGATATACATTGGTTAATTTAAATAAATTAGGATTTTCAAATGATCCTTTTGTTCTAGGGAAACATGTTAAGCAAGTTTGCTACATTGATGATACTCTTGAAAAATTTTGGTCTGTGGTGTTGAAAGTCCCGGAAAAGAACTTTTATGACCACTGTGATGATGAAAATGAAGGCTCTGTAGAAATAGAACTTGAGAATGAGCTGCAGTTGCCCGTGTTCCCGAATGTTGATGAACTGGACGATGAAAATACTAGCTATATGCGAGAGGAAGAAGAATGGATTCAACTTCCATAGTGGTAATATATATAATTATTTATAGATACTTGAGTCCATGTACCGCTCACTTTATTCTTTTTGTAGGTGAAGCTCCCATTATCCATGTGTACTGCTCGTGAACCCCTTGATGAGATTACTTTTGCCGTGATAAAATCATCATCTAGTTGACTGAGTTTTCAATTTGTGAATGCTGCTGGTTGATGCTCTTCTTATAATAGATGATGATTTTATCATAGCAAAAATAATCATTCGGCGGACATACAAGTATGGCTAGCTTCTACTACAGAAACAGGGCTTGGAGATATGTTATCTACTGCAGAGGATAAATTATAAAATTTTCCACATCAAACTTGTGCAAATTAATGTTGATCACTTGTTTTTGTGTTTATGCAGAATTACCAGCATACGGCGGTTGTCAAGGCGTGCAAAATTATGGCTAAGCAGCATGCATGTTACCAAAGGCAGTAAACAAGGATTGTGTTTCCATTTTCATTGTAATATTCACTACTAAACAACTCTGTCTTGTATATATGGAACAATGTAATTTGAAATCTCTGTCTTGTTTAATTGAAAGTGTATGGTTTGCCAATTTTGAGGAATGGCTTACAATTTTGATTGAGGATCTCTAGTTTGTTGTTGGTTGGACCTTTGGCTGATTTATGGTATTATATCTGTTGGTTTGGGTTTATTCAGATTGGACATCTTATTGTTGGTTTGTGTACAGCAGGGTTGGGATATGTAATATGTGCAAGTCAATTTTTTTTTCCATCTTTGCTGTATAGACAACGGTTTCTTTTGCTAATCAATAAACTGTTGTATGAACCTCTATTATCCCATAATGTTAATAACCATTGTCTATGAACTTTGCTTTCTACAATGGTATTTTAAATCCATTGTTTGATAGAGTCTAAGATATCAGTTTTAGTAAACCATTGTCTAAATTAGACAACGGACTTGTCAAAAACTGTTGTCTTAAGATGGAATGAATTTTTGTACATACAACATGCATGCAACATTATGTAAAAGGGTTACAAACAACAGCTCGTAAAATAACAGTTGTCTTAAGATAGAATGAGTTTTTGGACATACAACATTGGTTCACGCTTGTTTAAAATAGTCATAAACAACAGTCCATGAAATCACAGTTGTCTAAATAAGTCAAATCGAAAAGCTTAGACAATAGTGTGCAAAAACCTCTATAAACGTTGTTGGATGGAAAGCAAGACAACTGTTTTTTCATAGCGAAGAAAACCCCGTGGTTTGATTTTTTGGGACAACGGGTATATTTTGAACCGTTGTCTCATGACAGTTGTGTGAATGAGATTTTGGTGTAGTGATGTCGTAAAATACTACAGACATCGGTATGGTTTTGAAATCGATGTGTCATAGATAAATAGACATCAGTTTATGAGTAAAAACTGATGTGAAAAACTTTGACTTATCTCTACACCCACCTAGACATCAGTTTTTAAATTTTTAGATATCGGTGCAGAACTGATGTTTATTGACCATTTTCCTGTAGTGATGATTACTTAATAAGTTTACAGTTCTTTGCCATTATCCAACACAAGTTATAATTATACATAATTTGATTTCCAAAAGCTGAATGCCTAAACTACAGATAGATCTACCTTTGCAGCAATGGAGGCTAAAATATCAGTGAGTAGACGCGGGACGCTTCCCCCGCTCTTGCGCTGGGTCTGCTTGAGTCTGGCCATCCTTCCTAACTGTTGTTGTGTGATGAAGAAATGAAGCAAGAGTGAGTGATACAGCTCCTAATATAACATATAGTTTTTAATAATTCAAGGTATCTTACTAGATAACTTCCTGAAGATCTATCAGGCATAAGATGATCATATACTATATATGTGTTTAAAGATGAAGTTATAAGATAAGAATTGTATAATGACCATCTTTGCAATATCAAAAAAAGAAATGAAGTTGCGAGATACTTAATTATGCTCATATGTATATATATATATATGTAAATATACATCTCTTTCATACACTCCTTGAAAACCCCTGTTATGAAAAATGTAAAAAGAGTTGTATTACCCAGTAATTTAGAAGGAGGAAAACCTTGGCATAAACCACGATATCTTGCTGATCAGGCAAAGATATCAATCATGTTACTTCGCTACTGGTAGATAGATAAATTCTCCACTCGTCATCACCCTGGCCGCATTAGGACCTTATGCTGGACTGTTACCCGGCCTCTTACGCATTGATGGACTGCCCCTGAGCCCATTTCACTTTGATGAACTACAACTGAGCCCATTTCAGGTATGCCGACACATTTTGACTGGGCTTACTTCCCGAATGTTGGGAAAGTAACCAAAGACTCTATTATCAAATCAACAACCCTGTTGCAAATATAAAAATATATCACAGAGCCGGATCCCTCAGATTTTGAGCGAGTATTTAATTCCCCTTCGAAAGGAAGATCTTAAATTTGAAAACGGGTTTTTGGGATCCGCTCTAACTTTTACGATCGTTTTGAAGACTCGAAAATATTTTTGAAAACGTTTGAAGTAAAAGTTTGAAATAAAATATATCAGTTCCAAAATATTAGAAAAATATCTAAGTATTATTCTCTAAATAATATTCCGAAATAAATCAGTTCCAAAATAATAGAAAAATATCAGAATATTATTCTTTAAATAATATTCCAACAAGAATAGCTTTTATAAAAATAAATGAAGTAAAAGTTTTGAAACTAATACTTAAAATGAATAATAATTAACAAAAGATATATTTATACAAAAGTAAAATCTTTATTTTAATAATCGAAATAATATTTGATTATTAATCAAAATTATCGAATAAACCTTATTCGAATAGTAGTTATATATATATATATATATATATATATATATATCATATTGACATGCTTCCCAACATATACATGCAACAATATATCGCAAGATTTTTGCTAATAACAATCATGCACTTATCACAAGATAATGCATATATATATATAATGTCGAAACAATATTTATACGGGTAAAAAACTTGCTTGAACGATCTGGGGTGGAAATGGGTCAGGGATGAGTCCGGTAACTTATAAATAACAAATAAGACAGAATTAATCCTCGGTCGCTTAAGAAACTAGACTTTATCCATTTATACCCCAACGCTCGCTTCTACGCTTAAGAATTTACATTAGTCGCTCGAGTATCCTCGGCTCCACCATTTTTTTAAAATTAACTGTAACGACTCGTATATTTTTAGTATTATTTAAATGTGTAATTACTGAATAAATAAATAAATAAAATATGTATATGGGTTCTGTCAACGGGTTTTTGCGTTGTTATTATGTATATGTGATTACTAATGTATGGGATTGAATTGCGTGGTTAATTATTGGATTGTATGATTTTGTTTCACTTTTAAAAGTGATTTTATTGCAGTTTTATTTTCCATAAATATTTGGATTGTCTCTGAAATTATTTTTATGGTTTTATAATTACAATAATTATTTTTATGATTTTATAAAATTTAGAAATCAATATTTCATCAATTATTTAGTCCTGTGTGATTTTCTGATTGCATTTATTTGTAAAATCCGTATTTAATTCTAGAATTCTTTAAATATTATGAAACTCATATTTATTGAAGTTTGGAATATTCCGAGTTTTTTAAAATTATTTTGGAAAATTTTGGGATTAATTTCATCCGCGCGTCGATTCGTTTAATTGATAAAAGGGGGTATAAATCGCGTTTCAGAAATTATTTTAAAATTTTAAAATTTATATTTTTATTAATTTCGGGATATTTATAATATTTTATGACTAATTTGGTAGTGTTCTGAAATTGTTTTAAGCGCGACTTGGTTCTTTAATTGCGAGTTTCGTGTTAAACCGGGCTGCCAGAAGGTTATATTTATCCTTTTTGGCTACGTGTTCAATTCTCAGGCCTGGTTCTTACAGGTATCATGTTTTGATTGTATTATAAAAAAAGAAATAAAAACAAAAACACCAAACACGCACAAACATAGAGCCGTGTGTTCCCTTATCTTCCTCACTTTCAATTTCTTGTGTCTCTCCTACCCTCCGGTCTCTCCTCCTCTCTCTCGATTATCTTTTTGTCCCCTCTATATCTCTCCTTCTTCCCTCTACTCGCTCTTATTACCCCTTTTTCCCGCCTATTATCTGTTCTCCGGTCGCCGTTTTTTTGCTATTCCGGCGAGTCGCCGCCGACTCAGCTTAGTGGTTGTCCTGGTGGCATGTTGGGTGCATATACTTGTTGGTATATATTCATGCTGTGTGTGTATCAATTGAGTGTGTGTGTTCTGGGTGTGTTGCTGTGTGTGTTCGATCTGTTGAGCCGATTCTCCGGTTATTTCTCCGGGAAATTTGCGCATGTGTCTCTGCAGTTGCCTTACTGTTTATTCCGTGTATATTTTGGGGAATTGTTTGGTTAATTCCTGCAGAATAATTAGTTGAATGTATATTCATGATATAATAATTATTTTGTGCGAAGATTATTGTAATAATCGGTGGAATCAGTCTGGACACCTGAATTATTCGGGCACCGACAGATTTCAGCGCTGTCAGCGATGAACATTGATGAGCTGACGGTGGACTGTGATGACGCGATTCTGAGTCCCAATATAAATAAATAATAATAAATAAAATCAGTTATAAAATTAATTTTGAAGCGAAAAGTAGAATATTATTATTAGAGTCGTACTGGTATTTGGATGGCGAATTGGATTGTCTGTGGATTGTTGTTGTTGTGAATTTGGTTTGAGACGTCGATTTATATTTCGACGGGTAGGCCAATAAACAAAAGAGATGCTGCCTGATTTTTCGAAAAATAAAATTTGAAAGTTCGGGAGCGTATAATTCTCGGAAATACCGGTCGAACGTGTATACTTGTATAATCATAATGAGTATTTTACGGAACCTAATTGTGGATCGTGGTAAAACATTATGCAAGTAATTTTCCAAAACCAATAACCCTAATTTCGTAAAGTGACGACTATACGTATTTTCTGGATAACGAACACCGAACCGATTTTCGAAAACGTGAACCCTAATTGTTGCGTGTATTATGATAATAAGATATATAATTACGTGTTGGGAATCATTATCGTACGGGTAAAGTGTCTAGCGAGGATATGTCAAGCATACCTGGTCATTTAACGTAGGGTATTTCGACTTTGTAGGTTCTAATCGGAAGGCCTGAAAGTTGACGTCGGACTAAGATTAAACTAGTGATCAGTTGACAAGCTCCTCAAGGCTCCAATCGAAGGGTCTGAGTGTTGAGGTCAGATCCAGGATAGTCGAATAGTAAGGCAATAAAGTCGAGTGTCCAAATCGGTTCAAGGTCAAACATAGATAGTTGTAAAGCTCTACAAGGGAAGTACCCCTGACCATTCTTTTATGGTTCAGTATATATGAATAGCTAGTGTTTTAATCTCATCAGGGAACAGAAACGTTTTATGTTACGTATCACCTGTATTTGAAAATGTTGTTTAAATATGTTTTTAGGGAAAAGTAACTTCTGAAAGTACCTATCTCTAAAAATGTGATCAAAAATGGAAAAGAGGTTTTGAATAGTGTGTTGTGACAGAATTGATTTTAACAAGAGATAGGTAAAAGTGATTTTGAAACTGGATTAAACAAATCAGATATTGGATAACGTTACGTAAGTGGCTAATTCGGTTGCGCGCAATTCATAACCGATTAGTCCAGCATAGTTAATCAGAGATATAACTAGTCTCTGCGGAACCGGTTATTTTGTATGAAAGCCCGATCAGCTTTCCTAGACATTTTGTGTGATAGCCCGGCCAACTATCCTAGATAATTTGTATGGAGGCCTGACCAGCCGTCCCTAAATAACATCCAATACATATCTGATTGTGGTTTTTATGGTTCCAGTAACGGAACAAAAGGTTTTGGGTCCCCATAACGGGACGAATGGTTTTATGGTTCCTGTAATGGAATGGAATGTTTGGAAACGAAAATAGCATGCTAAAATTGTAATAAGTTGGTTTTGTAGTAGTTGACCTAAGTCATACTTAAACCTGGAAAAGGTCTTGGTAAAGGGGTCGTGGTTATGTATAATTAGTAATTTGGATTATATTATGTTTATTATTATTGTTGTTGGTGACATCAACTCCTGACCCCGGGGTTGAGACCGTCACAGTTAGTATCAGAGCTACAGTTTTGAGTCCCTGATTTAGGTTAGGAGCAGAGTTAAAAAAGTGCAGGAAGGTTTATATAAAGGTAGAAGTCAACAACTCAATTAGAGGAGCAAGTCTAAGAGTTCAGTCAAGGGTTTCGGAGACGTAACCCTGACGTCTATTGTAAATTTGCTGGAACTGCCCTAGCTTAGAGTATGTCTCCTTCGTATACGTATTACTAGTAAGGTCCGATAGAGATTTATTGCTTACAAAAAGCTCCGATCTTAACGCCCCTACTACTGCTGCTTCTCGAGAAAATGAATCTGATTGAGAGAATTCAGCTTCTGAGCGGCCCTTGATGTGTCAGCTGAAGAGACGCCAACGTTATTTCTAAATATCATATTTTCTATGTCAAGGAATGTTACTGGACTGAGTGTGTGACCTCGATGAGTTTGGATAGTATGATAATAGTCGGTGGCTGCTATGACAGCCAAGTTTCATGAAGTATGGGGATCAGTAATGTTGTATAATCCTGAACCTTTCACGTCTTTCTTGAAACGCATTGTGTTTCCAAAGTAATTGTTTACCTTTTTATGAGTTACTTATTTTCCCGTAAGAAAGTCAAAGCCCGAAGTAAGCAACTTAGGATTCTGTTGATCCCATTATAAATCAGATTTCCTCCCTCCCTATTTGTGAAGTTCCTTTTAAACATTGTTTTTTTCCTCGGTGATTTTATCGGTTGACTGGGGCAAACAATGCATATGATTTGACTATTTGTCTGTGTGACAAAGGGTTTGTTGGGATGCCACTGATGTATGTGTTGTGAGATATGCCATACTAAGACTGGCCATCTTATGTACTTGTATGGTTGCTCTCAGTCATACCTATGTCTTCTTCTCTTGTCCTCCCCGTATCATTAATTCCTTGACTGAAATTTCATTTGAAGTCCCGAGGCAATGAGCTGTCAGTAGCTTTTGTAATTAGACAGTCCTGGTTATTGAAAGTAAACAAGAATTGACTGTCCGGAGGAATATAAGTCTTTCATCTGGTTGCTACTTCAAAAATGAAAATAGTAGAGAGGATTCATGATTCGATATTAAAGGTTGCAGCTTTAGGGAAGCTAATTCAGTGGTAGATGGGTCATTTATAAGAGATAAGAAAACCGCCTTGAGAGGAATGGTTGATTGAAACTCAGACTAGTGCGTTAGCCAAGTCTGTGATGCTTGTTTACCCTTTTTGGGTGGTGCCTAGTATAGCCCGTCTAGCTTTGCGATATATGGAATTTGTTAATGTTGTATTTTTAATGGTGCTGGAGGTGATAGGGAATAAAATAAACCCGGATTGTGTAATTAATATCTCATTAATTATATTAAATTGGGCCGGCAGTTAAGCCCATTAGAAGAGGCCCAGTGTCCTTGATAAGGGCCCAAAAATAGCCTGGGAATATAATTGATGTTATAATTAATTAAGACCAGATACGGTCCAATAATGAAGCGGCCCAAAATCCTGATTATTAATTAATTTCGTAATTAATTAATAAGGGATAAATCAGCTGTCAAGATAAGTCCCAATGAGGATATAAATCCTAGTAGATTAGTCGCCAAGGGACCTAATAGGATAAGGAATCAGTTTCCTACTTCCTAGGACTCCAAAGTCCATTCTAATACAGAGACTTGTCCACCAAGTCTCCTAACCCTAGTCCAATTCAAGGACTTCCAACATCTATATAAGGGGTCTCACCCCCACCAATCAGAACTACATTTTTTTGACTTGATCCTTGGCATACAGCAAGGTACGTGGGCATTTTGTTAAGGCAGATCGAGTCATGAAACACAAGAGAAGTCAAATCGAGCCTTGAAGCTCACATTCTCTAGTAATCAACACAATAATTATTATACCTTAGTTTTTGATCCATAATATTTGGCGCCGACTGTGGGGAAGCACAACAACAACCTTGGCGAGAACACGGAGAGGAAGCAGCGCCCTAGAAGGAGAAACACCAGCGGGGACAACCCAAACGATTTCATCAACCGTGGAGGTACCTCCGCATTCAACCTATGTCGCCACCCAAGAAGGAGCCCAATTAGAGGCAACTGAACCTCAAACCCAAGAAACGATCCCCCCGTCTCCTCAAGGTACGAATCCCCAACCTCAACAACTACATACATCTGTGAATTCTCGACCCTTTGGATATTAGTATTCAACTGTCGTAACCAGTAACCCCCCTTATGGGATGCCCCTTTACCCCGAGGTTGGAGGAAGTGGACTTGCTGGACGGAGTGAAGCACGAGGGAGAACACCCCCCTATATACAAGGTTTTGCTCCTATCCCATAGGATCAGGAATTTTCTGGTCCTTACACTGAGAGAGACTCTGAATCTTCAGATGATGAAGTGGCCCCAAGAAGGAGATGTGCTGGCAAAGAGCCGATGGCTGATGGTAACCAACGTCCTAGGAGCACCCGGGGGGTGAATCCCCAAGAAGTACAGGAGAGAATCAAGGCTCATGAGGCTGAGATTCAAAGGATGAAGCGCGACTTGGAGGTACACCAGGCTCCAAGACTCCCACTACCACCTAGGGGGAGAAATCCTCCTCCAATCATAAACCTGGATGGTCCGTCTCAAAGAAGGGCTGTAGTCCTAAGAGCTGATCCAAACAATCTTCTTCCCCTTGGAGATCCTGATGATCCTACTCCACCATTCACTGAAGAGATAATGAATGCCCATATCTCAAGGAAGTTCAAGATGCAAACTATCAAAGCTTATGATGGCACGGGAGATCCCGCTAATCATGTCTGAACATTTTCTAATGCACTATTGTTGAAGCCCGTGAATGACGCTATTAAGTGTCGGGCCTTTACTCAAACCCTGTCGGGTATGGCTAAAAGATGGTATAGTCGATTTCCCCCGAACTCTATTGGGTCCTTCAAAGAATTAAGTCAGGCTTTTATTAAGCAGTTCATCAGCGGGAGAGTGCATGAGAAAAGTTCAGTATCCCTCATGAGCATTGTGCAGGGAGCGAAGGAATCCTTGAGAGACTACCTGAATCGTTTCATAAATGAAGCTTTAAAAGTCCCAGACCTTGATGAAAAGGTAGCTATGATAGCACTTCAGCAGGGAACTAGGGACAAATTCTTCAAGATGTCCTTGGACAAGCGCCCTTCTGAAAGCATGTTGCAGCTCCAAGATAGGGTCGGGAAGTACATCAAAGTGGAGGAGAGTATGAGGAAGACCGTAGTAAGCAACGAGCCCACCGGAGGTAAGAAGAGGAAAACTGATCTGGAATATATCGCTAAGGACAAGTATCCCAGAACTGAGCAAAACCCTGATTCAACCCCAAAGAAGGGAGGACCTGGCCAAAAATTCACTGAATACGCTAAGCTGAATGCTCCTAGAAGTCGGATCTTGATGGAAATCGAGAAAGATCAAGATATCCGTTGGCCTAAACCCTTGAAGGCTGATCCTGCCAAGCTAGATAAGAGCAAATATTATAGATTTCACAAAGATATTGGCATGACACCGATGAGTGTAGGCAATTGAAAGATGAAATAGAATTTCTCATTCGAAAAGGAATATTGAACAAGTACACTGGGGAAGGAAGAGATAGGAATAAAAATGGGAGAAAGAAATTTAAAGATCATAGAAGAGACCAAGACGATCAGGGGTGGAATTCCCATCCTAGGGGACCGGTTATAAATGCAATCTTTGGAGGACCACGACCCCGAGGGCCTGTGATAAACACAATCTTTGGAGGACCAACTGCTGCTGGTTTATCCAAGAACTCAAGGAAAGCATATACTAGAGAAGTCATGCATATTATTGGGGAAGCCCCAAAGAGGGTCAGGACAGGAGTAACAATGACATTCGATGATTCTGATTTAGAGGGTGTGAAATTTCCTCATGACGACCCACTGGTCATTACACCAATAATAGGGAATAGCCCGATAAAGAGGGTCCTTGTAGATACTGGTGCTTCAGTGGATATCTTGCTCCATGACACCTTTTTAAGGATGGGTTATAATGATTCTCAATTGACCCCAACAGATATGCCAATATTTGGATTTACGGGAGTGGAGTGCCCCGTGGATGGGATAATCAAGTTGCCGACAACCATAGTTCGGGAACCTAGGCAAGCAACACAGATGTTAGACTTTATGGTGGTGAAGGCTAGTTCAACTTACAACGCGATCATGGGAAGAACAGGGTGGTAAGTGGCATTTTCTACCACTTAAAACATCTTAAAATGGCTTGAATTGATGTCTTGGAATCAAGTATTTTGTGTATTTGATGCGTTTTTCTAGTGTTTGTGCATTTCAGGGTATTATTTGCATTTTTAGAGAGATTTCATCAAGAATAAGCCTTGGCATGTGTTTGGCATTGCAAGTGGAAAGATATGAGCAGAATGCAGCAAGAAACGGGAGCAAAAATAGAGCATTTTTCAGAAGGGGTCTGAGTGCCCGCTCAACTCTGCTGAGCGACCGCTCAGGAAGCTGAGCGCCCACTCGCGCAGGTACGGAATTTTAAAATAATTATTTTAGACTCCTGATTCTGTTAAGCTTCCAACTTCTGAGTTAGCTGGGTTTTATGGGACTCATATATAAGTAGTTTTCAGAGACGTTTCACATAGTGTTGGATCGTAGTATTAATTAAGTAGCGAGGAGATAAGGAAGAAGGCCGTTTTAGCACATCGCAACGAAGAGGAAGAATATTTTCTTGTGATTCTTTATTTCTTTGTAACGTTGGATGCTAGTTTTCTTTACTTTGAACCTATTTACTCTTGTGACGTACTCTGGTTTAATATAAGTAGTTTTAATTATTCTCGTATGTTATTATCATGTTTCCATATGAACCCATGATGACGATGAGTTCTATCATGGGCTAATCGTAATCATGGGGTCGTAATGGATTTACTATGGAATTCTTTAGTTAGTTGTTTAATACCTTAGTGTTTGATGATTGTATGATATCTAGTATTGGTTGTGCTTATTGGTCTTATGTGCATCACGAACATATAAGATAGGGTGTTAATTCTTGTGAAGCGACGGTGGATCTTGAGGTCTAGAACTTGCCATGCTAGCATAGGTTCATGTATGTGTATGCATGATTAGTGGGTAACTCTAACCGTTTTACTTGCCCTGTGTAATCATAAGGAATAACTTGTGCTTAAATCGTTATGTTGTCAAATTCTGTAGACATATAGGGTCTCAATATAAGTGATGCCTATTCAACTCCTGTCTTAATTGTGGATGCTTGGGTACTCGTGCAACGAAAGTTGTCGTTTATCAGTTTCATGTTATCTGATTAGTGGTGTTAATCTCTTGTGAAGCGACGGTGGATCTTGAGGTCTAGAACTTGCCATGCTAGCATAGGTTCATGTATGTGTATGCATGATTAGTGGGTAACTCTAACCGTTTTACTTGCCCTGTGTAATCATAAGGAATAACTTGTGATTAAATCGTTATGTTGTCAAATTCTATAGACATATAGGGTCTCAACATAATTGATGCCTATTCAACTTCTGTCTTAATTGTGGATGCTTGGTAGAATGGTATTAATACAATGAAAGTTGGCTTTTATCAGTTTCGTGTTGTTCGATTAATATCATCACTGTTGTATGCTAAGGGTAATGACAATGACTATTGAAGGAAGTAGTAATGAAGTTGTGATCTCATGTGTGTTTTAATATTGTTAATTCAAGTGTCAATTAAGTGCTTAATTCTCGTAGTTAATTGTAGTTAATAATTAGTTAATCAAATCTAAGTGTTATTGTCTTAACATTGAGAAGTAATTATACATTGGTGAGTGAGTGTTAATTGAACATAATTAGTCTGAGTCTCTGTGGGAACGAACTAGAAGATATTCTATATTACTTGCGAACGCGTATACTTGCGTGTATTATTAGTGCGTGTTCCGCCCTAACAAGTTTTTGGCGCCGCTGCCGGGGACTCGGCGTATTTGTTTAGTTTATGTACTTACCATCAGTGGTCATTAGGACTCATTGATTAAGACGTGTTACTTATTGTTTTCGGTTGTGTTTCAGGTACTAGCGAGCGTTTATGCAAACACATTCTCGTACTCGCAAGAGGACTTTAGATACGGCTGAGGAGATAGACGAAGTTCTTGATATTCCGGAGAAATTAGATTTTGAAGATTCGGATTCAGGAAGTGAGCAGAAAGAGCCAGTAATAATGGGTGATCGTATAGTTCCGACAGATCCAGCTCTTCTGGACTTTTCTCGGCCTAAAATTGATGACATTCAGTCTAGCATCATGCACCCGGCTATTGATGCCAATAACTTTGAAATCAAGCCGGGCACTATTCATATGGTGCAGAATTCTGTTTCTTTCGGAGGTGCTGCGACTGAAGACCCCGACATGCATATAAGGAATTTTGTCGAGATCTGTAGTATTTTCAAATATAATGGTGTGACTGATGAGGCTATCAAGCAACAGCTTTTCCCATTCTCACTGAGGGATAAAGCTAAGGACTGGTTACATTCTGAACCAGTTGGGTCCATCACTACTTGGCAAGATCTTGCGCAAAAGTTTTTGGTGAAGTTTTATCCAATGGCGAAGACTGCGGCAATGAGGAGTGGTCTTACTCAGTTTGCGCAGCAGCCTACAGAATCCATGTGTGAAGCTTGGGAGTGCTACAAGGAGATGTTGAGAAAGTGTCCACATCATGGTATGCCTGATTGGATGGTGATCACTGGTTTCTATAATGGTTTGGGGGCCCAATCTCGGCCCATGCTCGATGCAGCAGCTGGAGGCGCCTTGTGGGCCAAAAGCTATACTGAGGCTTATAATCTGATTGAGACGATGGCTGCAAATGAGCATCAAAACCCAACTCAAAGGATGATGCCTGGAAAGGTAGCAGGTATTTTGGAAGTTGATGCAGCTATAGCTATTGCAGCGCAGCTCCAAGTGCTGTCTATGAAGGTCGATTCTTTAGCCACCTATGGAGTCAATCAGATAGCTATGGTCTGTGAGCTTTGTGCAGGTTCTCATGTTACGGATCAGTGTTCTCTTGTTAATGAATCTGTTCAGTATGTGAATAATTATCAGCGACCGCAGCAGCCTGTTCCAGCTACTTATCATCCTAACAACAGAAATCATCCAAATTTCAGCTGGAGTAATAATCAGAATGCTATTCAGCAACCATATCAGCAAGGAAAAAGTAAACAGTTTAATCCACCTGGATTCCAGCAACCACAATAGTATTCTCAAAGGCAAACATATCCTCAACAAGTAGGTGCAGCTCCACCCTCTAGTGCTAATTTTGAGGAACTTAAGTTATTGTGTAAAAGTCAGGCGGTTTCTATCAAGACCTTGGAAAATCAAATCGGTCAAATAGCTAATGCAATGCTCAATCATCAACCTGGCACACTTCCTAGTAATACTGAAGTGCCAGGCAAGAAGGAAGCTAAAGAGCAAGTCAAGGCTATTACCTTAAGGTCTGGAAAAGTTGCTGATGCTGAAAAAGCAAAAGACGGAGAAGCTGAAGTTGGTGATGAAGAAGCTAAGCAACGGGAGTAAGCGGTGGAACCAAGGAAGAATACTGTTGAACACACTCTTCCTGAGGGTAATACAGGGGAGAAACAACTCTATCCTCCACCACCTTTCCCTAAGAGATTGCATCAACAAAAGCTGGATAAGCTGTCCAGTAAGTTTCTGGAGGTGTTCAAGAAACTTCACATCAATATACCTTTTGCCGAGGCTCTGGAGCAAATGCCTAGTTATGCAAAATTTATGAAGAGTATTCTTTCAAGGAAGGTGAAACTGGATGAACTTGAGACCGTTGCTCTAACGAAAGAATGCAGTGTTGTGCTGCAATAAAAGTTACCTCCAAAGCTTAAAGATCCAGGTAGATTCACCATTCCTTGCACCATTGGCAAGTTATCTTTTGACAAGTGCCTGTGTGATTTGGGAGCAAGCATCAATCTGATGCCGTTGTCGATCTTCAAAAAGTTGAATTTGCCTGATCCAAAGCCAGCCTACATGTCTCTACAATTGGCTGATCGTTCTATTACATACCCACGAGGCATAGTGGAGGATGTGCTAGTAAAGGTGGATAAGCTCTTCTTTCCTGCAGATTCTGTTATTCTGGATTTCGAGGAAGATAAGAAGATTCCCATAATCTTGGGGAGACCTTTCTTGGCTACAGGCCGTACCTTGATAGATGTGCAGAAAGGTGAACTTACTATGCGGGTGGAGGATCAGGATGTTACATTCAATGTATTCAAAGCGATGAAATTCCCTACAGAAGATGAGGAGTGCTTAAGTGAATTTGATTAATTCTGCGGTTACTTCAGAACTTGATCATATGCTAATGTCTGATGCATTAGAGAAAGCCTTGGTGGGGGATTTTGACTGTGAGGATGAGGATGGCAATGAGCAACTACAATATCTAAATGCTTCTCCTTGGAGGCGAAAGCTAGAATTGCCATTTGAATCTCTTGGTACTTCTGACCTCAAAAATGCTAAAAGAAAGCTCAAACCATCTATTGAGGAAGCACTTACCTTGGAGCTTAAACCATTGCCTGAACACTTGAGGTATGCTTTTTTAGGTGATGCATCTACTTTACCTGTTATTATTGCTTCTGACCTTTCAGGTAGTGAGGAGGACAAGCTCTTGAGGATCTTGAGAGAATTCAAATCGGCTATCGGATGGACTATAGTAGACATCAAAGGGATCAGCCCTTCATACTGCATGCATAAAATTCTGCTAGAGGAAGGTAGTAAGCCGACAGTTGATCAACAGTGAAGACTTAATCCTATCATTAAAGAAGTGGTGAAGAAAGAAATTCCGAAGTTGCTGGATGCAGGAATCATTTATCCTATTTCTGACAGTTCTTGGGTGTGCCCCAAAGTGGTAGAAAATGAGAAAAACGAGCTCATCCCTACTCGAACAGTCACAGGATAGAGGGTATGCATGGACTACAGAAAGTTAAACAAGGCCACAAGGAAAGATCACTTCCCTCTTCTATTCATTGATCAGATGCTTGACCGGTTGGCCAGTCATGAGTATTATTATCTTCAGGATGGTTATTCAAGGTATAATCAGATATGTATTGCACCAGAGGATCAAGAAAAGACTACCTTCACTTGTCCATTTGGCACGTTTACTTTTCGCAGAGTTTCATTTGGCTTATGTGGCGCACCGGCCACTTTTCAGAGATGTATGATGGGTATATTCTCTGATATGATTGGAAATAATGTCGAGGTGTTCATGGACGACTTCTCCGTCTTTGGACATTCGTATGATGAATGTTTTAATAATCTTCGTGCGGTGCTCAAAAGGTGTGTGAAAACTAATTTGGTGCTCAATTGGGAAAAATGTCACTTTATAGTGCGTGAAGGCATTATTCTTGGGCATAAGGTCTCTAGCAAGGGTCTTGAGGTGGAAAAAGCCAAAGTGGGAGTCATTGAAAATCTTCCACCACCTATTTCTGTGAAAGGAATCCGTAGTTTTCTTGGTCATGCGGGTTTTTAATGGCATTTTATTAAGGACTTTTCGAAGATATCTAAGTCGTTGGGCAACTTGCTTGAGAAGGATGTGCCTTTCAAATTTGATGATAATTTCTTGACGGCATTCGAGACGCTCAAGAAGAGTTTAATAACTGCACCAGTTATTATGACACCTGATTGGACAGAGCTTTTTGAGATGATGTGTGATGCGAGTGATTATGCGGTGGGCGCAGTTCTTGGGCAGCGCAAGAATAATCTCTTTCATGTGGTCAACTATGCTAGCAAGACTTTGAATGGAGCTCAAATGAACTACACCACTACTGAGAAGGAGCTCTTGGCTATAGTCTTTGGTTTCGAAAAATTTCGATCTTATTTGCTTGGGACAAAGATGACAGTGTTCACTGATCATGCGGCCATCCGCTATTTGGTTTCGAAGAAGGATTTGAAGCCTAGACTCATTCGTTGGGTGCTCTTGCTACATGAATTTGAGTTAGAGATCAATGATCGAAAAGGTACTGAGAATCAAGTAGCTGACCATCTCTCTAGATTGGAGAATCCCGAGTCTACTTCACATGATAAGACATTGATCAACGAATCTTTTCCGGATGAACAGTTGTTCGCAGTTCAGGAGGAAGAGCCATGGTTCGCAGATATTGTGAATTATCTTGTCAGCAATATAATGCCTCCTAATATGAATACAACTCAAAAGAAGAAGTTTCTGCATGAGGTGAAGTGGTATATGTGGGATGAACCATATTTGTTTAGACAGGGAGCTGACAAGATCATCAGGAGATGTATCCCATTCTGTGAGACGGAGGGGATATTACGAGACTGTCACTCCATAGTTTATGGTGGACATTATGGTGGTGAGAAGACGACATCTCGTATTCTGCAAGCAGGTTTTTTTTGGCCTACTTTGTTTAAGGATGCTCATCAGTTCGTTTTAAGGTGTGATCGTTGCCAAAGAGTGGGAAAGCTTACGAGGAAGGATGAGATGCCGTTAAATGTGATGCTTGAAGTCGAAGTCTTTGATGTTTAGGGAATCAATTTCATGGGGCCATTTGTCTCATCCTGCAATAATCAGTACATCTTGCTGACAGTCGATTATGTCTCAAAATGGGTAGAGGTCAAAGCTCTGCCGACGAATGATGCAAAGGTAGTGTTAAATTTTCTTCATAAGCAAATTTTCACAAGGTTTGGAACGCCACGAGTAATCATAAGTGATAAAGGGTCGCATTTCTGCAACTGTAAGTTCACTTCTATGATGCAGCGCTATAATGTGAATCATCGTGTTGCTACTGCCTATCATCCTTAAACGAATGGTCAAGCGGAAGTGTCTAATAGAGAGATCAAGCACATTTTAGAGAAGGTTGTTTGTCCATCAAGGAAGTATTGGTCTTTAAAGCTCGATGAAGCTGTGTGGGCTTACAGAACAGCATACAAGACTCCATTTGGGATATCCCCGTTTCAACTTATGTATGGTAAGGGATGTCACTTACCTGCGGAGCTTGAGCATAAGGCCTATTGGGCGTTGAAGAAGTTGAACCTGGATCTAGATGCAGCTGGAAAGAAGCGAATGCTTCAGCTAAATGAACTTGATGAATTTCGACTCCAAGCTTACGAGAACAACAAAATGTACAAGGAAAAAGTGAAAAGGTGGCCCGACAGGAAGCTATATCCTAAGTCATTTGTGCCGGGGCAGCAAGTTCTTTTATTCAACTCTTGTCTCCGACTTTTTCGTGGAAAGTTGAAATCAAGGTGGTCTGGACCTTTTATTGTCAAAACTGTGTTTCCACATGGACCGGTGGAGATTTTTGAGAATGATCCGGACCAAGCATTCAAGGTTAATGGTCAGCGTTTGAAGCATTACTATGGGGACACGGCAAACCGGCAAGTGGTTAGTGCCGTTTTATTGTCAACTTGATTAAGGTACGCTACGTCAAGCTAATGACAATGACGAAAAAGAAGCGCTTCTTGGGAGGCAACCCATGATTTGTTGTTACAGGAACCCTTAGAAGTTAGTAACCTATCCAAAACCACAAAAAAATCAGAAAAACATGGCAAGATTTTTTTTTCCAGAAGACCCCTGAGCACCCGCTCAGGGCCCGACTGGCAGAATTTTTTTTAAAGCCTTATAAAAATCCAAAAAAATCTGAAAAATAAAAAATTAAAACACAGCCCCACTACCCACAAATTATCTTCCCATTACCCACGTTTTTAACCCTCAAAACCCACTCTAAATCAAATTTAAACCCTAATCTCTACCCTATATATACATACAACTATTTCATATACTCCCCCATACACTTTCAAACCTTAAACTCTCTCCCATATTCAAAAACACAAATCTTAAATACTTTTTCTCAGTTTTGATGGCACCCAAGAGATCCAGGACTATTGATAGCAGCAACACTATTCCTACTGTTGATTCTTCGAGGGGTACTGCTGCGAGGCCTCGTTTGTTTGATAGGGCTGCTGAGGAGGAGTATACTAGGCTTCTGGCTAAGCCGATTTTGAAGGAGAGGGGATTCTTACCATCGGGAAGGGATGGTGAGTTGTTGCCAATGATTGTTGAGAAGGGTTGGATTGCTTTTTGTCAGTCACCAGAGGTAGTTCTGATGAGCGTTGTTCGCGAGTTCTATACAAATGTGAAGGCTGAAAAGAATGGGTTTTCTGTTGTGCGGGGGATGACAATGGATTATCACCCTGAGGCGATTCGCCGTGTGATTGGGCAGCGACAGACGAAGCCCACGGAGGAGAATTAGAACGAGAAGACTGCTGAAGATTTTGACTTGGATTTGATTTGTGCTACTCTCTGTAGGCCGGGCACGGTTTGGACTTTCAAGACTGGGACTAATGAGTATCGCCATTTTCCGGCGATTGCGATGAATAGGTATGCCCGTGCATGGAATGACTTTATTTGCGCTAATATTCTGCCTACTTCACATGCACATGAGGTTACAATTGAGCGAGCACAGTTATTATTGGGTATTTTGAAGGAGAAGTACTATGTGGACCTTGGTGAGTTCATCTACCAACGAATTTTGAAGTTTTTGAGGGGAGCTAAGCACATGAACATCCCTTATGCATCCACAGTTACAAAGCTTTGCTGAGCAGTGGGAGTTCAGTGGCCGTCTCATGAGCAGTTGCAGCTGCCGGCCGCTCCTATTGACTCCGGGACTATGAATGCGATGCAGGAGTGGACTGGTGGAGAGCCCGAGGAGCATGGGCTGGGTTATCGTCTTCCAGGAGGGCGTCCAGCACGCGGTGCTACCATGACGAGACTAGGGCATGACGAGGCAGGCTCTTCTAGAGCTCAGGAGGCTGCTGGGATGGATGATGCCCAGTATAGGAGGCTGTCGAGGAGGATGGATGCTATCTACGAGATGCAGAGCAGGTTTGCTCAGGAGCTCACCCTTGCGCTTGGGACTGCTTTTAGAGGCCTTGGAGCTGACATCCAGTGGCCAGTTTTTGGTGAGGACTCTGCATATCCACCTCCTGGTACTCCACCCTCTGAGGGTGATGATGATGATGATCTCTTCAAGTAGGTATACCCTGTGTTCCTTTCTACTACCTTCATTGGGGACAGTGAAGATTTTAAGTTTGGGGGTGGTAGTTAAGGAATATTTTGTGTGTGTGTCATATAGTTGCATATTCATGATAGTTTAATTCATATAATTGCATATTTTTGTCGTATAGTTTTTTTGTATTATTTTATTTTATAGCTTTATTTATCATGTCATGTAGCTCATGCATATACCATGATCCCTTTTGCGTTGCTTTACCAATTGATTTGTGATATTGATGCGAGTGTAGTGATAGCGTTAAAGTGATGTTGAGTCTTGTAGATTGACGTGCATGCTAGAAATACTTATAATTTCACTAATTCTTAGAGAATGCTTAAGGACTAGATTGTTGTTATGGTTTGATGGTTTTCAAGGTTAATCTATTGATTATGCTTAGAATTTATAACAGGTTCTTAGTGATAAAAGGCATGAAAAGAAAAATTGGAGTAAAAAGTGGAATTCATTGCTAATTGTGGCTAGGCGTCAAATGGCTAGTAGCCGGCTCATATTTTTATGCGAGTAGTCTAGGGTTGAGCAAGATGGAGCGAAACGCACTTGCTCAGAAATGCTGAAAAAATATTGAAAAAAATATAGGAAAAAAAATAAAAAAAAATAAAAAAAGAAAAGAAAAGAAAAGAAAAAATAGAGAGTTAATGCATAATTGATCACGAGTGGGCTCTTTGGTATTCGAGTTATTAAGTTCTTAGGGGACTTTGTGCCTAGTGACCTAAGGCTTTTACAGTCTGGGATCCGCTAACCTAACGCTCGCTACATGGATGCCATTGTATAAGTCTTTTGTGGATCTCACTCATTGCACGGTCAAATAAGCATTTGTCCGTAATAAGCTCCAGTAATCTTGAAGTGTTATAAGTCATTTTGTGCCTAGAATTTTATTCTTCGTATAATCATGTGATTACCTTGAGGATAGTCGAGTTATGATAATTGATCTAGTTTCAAAGCATATCTGTTAAGCATCCGCACACACCACGTTTCCGGCTGTATGTTAGTTTGCATGATTTGATTGATCTTTATTCGCCTAATTGCATTTGTTGAGATGTCGTAAGTTGGTTGGTTTGGTCGTATTAAGGGGGATCGCTGTATTTTATATAGATTGCATTCATGCATGTTTTTTGTTTTGTTTTTGAGTCTGTGACGCTTGAGGACGAGCATCGATTTAAGTTTGGGGGTGTGATAAGTGGCATTTTATACCACTTAGAACATCTTATAATAGCTTGAATTGAAGTCTTGGAATCAAGTATTTTGTGTATTTGATGCGTTTTTCTAGTGTTTGTGCATTTCAGGGTATTATTTGCATTTCTGGAGAGATTTCATCAAGAATAAGCCTTGGCATGTGTTTGGAATTGCAAGTGGGAAGATAGGAGCAGAATGTAGCAAGAAACGGGAGCAAAAGCAGAGCATTTTCCAAAAGGGGTCTGAGCGCCCGCTCAGCTCTGCTGAGCGACCGCTCAGGAAGCTGAGCGCCCACTCAGGAATGCTGAGCGGCAGCGCGCAGGGACGGAATTTTAAAATAATTATTTTAGACTCCTGATTCTGTTAAGCTTCCAACTTCTGAGTTAGCTGGGTTTTATGGGACTCCTATATAAGTAGTTTTCAGAGACATTTCACATAGTGTTGGATCGTAGTATTAATCAAGGAGCGAGGAGATAAGGAAGAAGACCGTTTTAGCACATCGCAACGAAGAGGAAGCATATTTTCTTGTGATTCTTTATTTCGTTGTAAAGTTGGATGCTAGTTTTCTTTACTTTGAACCAATTTACTTTTATGACGTACTCTGGTTTAATATAAGTAGTTTTAATTATTCTTGTGTGTTATTATCATATTTTCATATGAACCCATGATGATGATGAGTTCTATCATGGGCTAATCGTAATCATGGGGTCGTAATGGATTTACTATGGAATTCTTTAGTTAGTTTTTTAATACCTTAGTGTGTGATGATTGTATGATATCTAGTATTGGTTGTGCTTATTCGTCTTATGTGCGTCGCGAACATATAAGATAGGGTGTTAATCTCTTGTGAAGCGACGGTGGATCTTGAGGTCTAGAACTTGCCATGCTAGCATAGGTTCATGTATGTGTATGCATGATTAGTGGGTAACTCTAACCGTTTTACTTGCCCTGTGTAATCATAAGGAATAACTTGTGCTTAAATCATTATGTTATCAAATTTTGTAAATATATAGGGTCTCAACATAATTGATGCCTATTCAACTTCTGTCTTAATTGTGGTTGCTTGGTAGAATGATATTAGTACAATGAAAGTTGGCTTTTATCAGTTTCGTGTTGTTCGATTAATATCATCATTGTTGCATACTAAGAGTAATGACAATGACTATTGAAGGAAGTAGTAATGAAGTTGTGATCTCATGTGTGTTTTAATATTGTTAATTCAAGTGTCAATTAAGTGCTTAATTCTCGTAGTTAATTGTATTTAATAATTAGTTAATCAAATCTAAGTGTTATTGTCTTAACATTGAGAAATAATTATACATTGGTGAGTGAGTGTTAATTGAACATATTTAGTCTGAGTCTCTGTGGGAACGAACTTGAAGATATTCTATATTACTTGCGAACGCGTATACTTGCGTGTATTATTAGCGCGTGTTCCGCCCTAACACAGGGATACATGCCTTCAAGGCAGTCCCTTCTTCCTATCATTCAGTTATGAAGTTTCCCACCTGAAATGGGATTGGAGAAGAGAGAGGAGATCAAAAAATGGCTAGAAGTTGTTATGTGGCCTCTCTGAGGGCAGACGGAGTTGGGGGGCTGGTTCTGCCTATTGAGGATCTGGATATCCGAGAGAATGATGAGAAAAGAGGGAAGTCAACAGAAGACTTGGTTTCGGTTCCTTTAGCCCCTGAGGATCTTGAGAAGGTGACTTTCGTTGGAGCCACACTAGGGGAGCCCCTTAGAGGAAAGTTGGTGAAATTTTTGCAAGAAAATAGTGATGTGTTTGCATGGTCAGCAGCTGATATGCCAGGCATAGACCCGGAACTGATTACTCACAAGCTGAATATGGATCCAAATCGGAAGACAGTGAAGTAAAAGAAAAGAAGTTTTACTCCAGAGAGGAAAGAAGCTATAAAATAGGAAGTAGAGAAGCTCTTAGAGGCTGGTTTCATCGAGGAGATACAATTTCCAGAATGGTTAGTAAACCCTATGATGGTAAAGAAGGCCAATGGAAAATGGAGGATGTGTGTGGACTTCATTGATCTGAATGATACATGCCCTAAGGACTGTTTCCCATTGCCAAGGATAGATACATTGATAGATGCTACTACTGTTCATGAGATGCTGAGTTTTATGGATGGATTTAGTGGTTACAATTAGATCAAGATGCACAAGGATGACATCCCAAAGGTATCATTCATCACTGACTTTGGTGTTTATTGTTATCTTGTTATGGCATTTGGTCTCAAGAATGCAGGAGCCACCTATCAAAGGTTGGTGAATAAGATTTTTAAGCATCTTATTGGCTAGACCATGGAAGTTTATGTCGACGACATGTTAGTCAAGAGTCTAGTATAGACTGACCATATAACCCATTTGAGGGAAGCTTTTGAGGTCCTGAGATACCACAAGATGATGTTAAATCCTGTAAAATGTGCTTTTAAAGTGGGATCTAAAAAGTTTTTGGGATTGATGGTCTCCAAGAGGGAAGTGAGGCCAATCCCGATAAAATAAAGGCAATCCTGGACATGGAGCCAACAAAAACTATCAAAGATGTTCAAAAGCTCACTGGGAGGGTTGCTGCATTGGGACGATTCATCTCCAAGTCTGGGGACAAGTGCTTTCCATTCTTCAAGTCCTTGAAAAAGGTTAAGGATTTTGTATGGAGTGAGGAAAGCCAGAAGGCATTCGAAGAATTAAAGAAATATATGGCTTAGGCCCCGTTGTTGGCTAAGCCAGCTCTGAATGAAATTTTATACCTGTACTTGGTCGTTTCAGAGAATGCCTTGAGCGGTGTATTGGTTAAGGAGGAACTTAAAATCCAGAAGCCTGTATACTGTGTTAGAAAAATTCTGCATGGAGCTGAGTTGAATTATTCAACTATTGAGAAGTTTGCTTTAGCCTTGGTGATGGCTTCAAGAAAGTTGCGGCCTTACTTTCAGGCTCATCAAGTTGAGGTGCTAATAAATCAGCCCCTGAGAAATATTATTCATAGTCCTAAGGCTAGTGGGAGGCTGATCAAATGGGCAATAGAATTGGGAGAATTTGACATCAAGTATAAGCCGCGAACGACAATAAAAGCCCAGGCGTTGGATGACTTCGTGGTGGAATGTACCATACCCAACCAAGAAGTCGGGGGGGGGGCAGGAAGATACTATACTTCAAGACATGGAAGTTGACAAGGAGGACAAAGAAAAGGATGATAAGGAGAAGGAGTATTGGGTTCTCTATTTTGATGGAGTATCAAAAACAAATTCAAGTGGAGCAGGTTTTGTTTTACAAAGCCCCGATGGGTTCTTAATTGAATATGCTATGAAGTTTGACTTTCCAACCACGAACAATGAGGCAGAATATGAAGCTCTGATAGCTGGCCTCAGCCTAGCTAGGATGCTGAGAGTCAAGAACTTAAAGGTCTATGGAGACTCAAAGCTGGTCATATCCCAGGTGAAGGGAGAATTTGAGGCAATGGATGATACGATGGCTAAGTACGTCCGCCTAGTAAGAGCTGTGATGACTCAATTCGATGAGTGCCATGTTGAGCACATCCCAAGGGAGGAAAATGCTAAGGAAGATGCATATTCAAAGTTTGCTTCATCTGAGATAGAGGAAAATTCAGGGAGTGTATACTTCCGTGTTCTGAAGATACGGAGAATTGATGTTAAGCTTGTAACTCCTATAGGGCTGGGGACGTCATGGATAGATCCCATTAAGGCCTATATTCAAACTGATTGACTGCCAAATGACGTAACTGAAGCACGGAAGTTGGCTGTTCGAGCACTGAGATTCTCCTTGATAGATGGGATTTTGTACAAAAGATATTTTGTGGTTCCTTACTTAAGGTGTCTTAGGCCCGATGAGGCACGCTTGGCTCTTGAAGAGGTACATGAAGGTATCTGTGGGCAACATTTTGGGGGTAGAGCACTGGCTCATAAAATAACCCGTTTAGGCTTCTATTGGCCAGAGATGATGGCTGATGCCAAAGAGTACGTGAAGAAGTGTGATCGCTGCCAGAAATATGCGCCTGTCGTTCGACAACCCCCCGAGATGTTGACCTCCATCAACTCTCTCATCCCCTTTGCCATGTGGGGAATAGATATACTTGGACCTTTCCCTATGGCCATAACACAAAGAAAGTTCCTGATTGTAGCCATTGATTATTTTACTAAGTGGATTGAAGCCAAGCCTTTGGCCAAAATCACAACTAAGTAGGTTGCACAATTCCTATAGGAAAACATTATGTGTCGATATGGAATTCCCCGTATCCTGGTCATCGATAATGGAACACAGTTCAACAATGAGGAATTCAAGAAGTATTGTGAGGAGAATGAGATTGAGTTACGATTTACCTCCGTAACCCACCCGCAAGCCAATGGGCAAGCGGAGGTGGCAAATTGAATAATCCTGGATGGACTAAAGAAGAGGATTGAGAAGTCAAGGAATAATTGGGTGGATGAAATACTCCCAATACTATGGGCCTACAATACTACCTGTAGAGTCACGACCGGAGCAACCCCTTTCATGTTAGCATATGGGGCAGAAGCGGTTGTTCCTGCATATGGGGCAGAAGCGGTTGTTCCTGTAGAAATAACATATTCGTCTCCCAGGATCCAAGCTTTTAATGCTAAGGAAAATGAGGAAGGTCAAAGATTATCCATGGATCTAATTGATGAAGTACGGGATGAGGCACATGCAAAGATAGTGGAGTATCAGAAAAAGGCTTCATTCTACTACAACCTAAGGGTTAAGGAAAGGTTCTTCAGAGCTGGATTCAGGCTCCTTCCTTTTATAGCCTTGGCCTTGGCATCCTGATGCCGCTCTTACCGGAGATGCTAAAGGGACATCCTTAATTAGATCAGCAAGCTTGTCAGCAATGCCGCCAAGTGCTGGGACATGCACAGGGAAAGAGAAGGAAGATTGTTCAAGAATCTCAGGAAACTCGTCCTGGACAGCCTCCACAGCAGATTCCCAGCCTTCCTTATAGTGACTGGGTGAAGGAGGGAATCATGCTCTACCATTAAATCTTTGAATTCTTGTGTATCCATCCATCCGTCAAAGGCCTTGTCCTTCTAAGCCTTAAGGATAACAATCTCAGCCCGTGCCGTTTCAAGATCCGAAGTTGAGGATGCAAGTTGGGCTTGAAGAGCCTCTATTCGTTGGTTAGACTCCTCCAGCTTCTTATTGGTGTCTTCTAGGCCAACTTTCCAAGCCTTGGCTTGGTGAAGCGCCCCTTGAAAATGGATGTTTGCCTACAAGAGATGAAGAAAAATTGAGAAGCAAGAAAAATCATGATAAGAAACTGTGGATGTCAAAAAGAAAAGAATGTACCGTCGCTAGGGCCTGAGCTCCGAAGAGCTTGTTAGCCTCCAAGTCCTGTTGGAGGACAAGATCATGATAGTCTACGGGGGAAATAGACTGGATGGACCACTCCTTGGCAAGTTTTGTATTGCCTACGATCGAGTCCTTCCCCCGAATTCCCCAGGCAGGCTGGAAGAAGGCCCCTGGTTTTTGTTTTGTGTGTAAGGGTTGGCTGGGGCCTTCCTCTTCTTCTTCCTTTTCCTGGAGAAGGAACTCCGGGAAGTGATCCCCAAGGCGCTGGTCCTTGAAGACCTTCCCGGCGCATTTCATCCTGGTCGTTTCCAGGTCTTTAGGCTTGGTAGCCTCTTCGATCTTCTCAGCAACTGCAATGAATAAGTAAAGTGGATTGAGAAAATAGTTAAGTAAAAGTGGGAGAAACGAAGACAACTAGAAAAAGGAAGAAAACGTACCTTTTTTAGGAACGGGAGAAAGGCCACGTTCCACAAGAACAGTCTCCCTGATGAGATCCCAAGAGTGGGATGTCCCATTATCCTGGGTAAGGAGGTTGAAGGCCCTAGTTTCCTTCTCAGTCAAAACTATGTCATTCGGGCTCCCATCCACAGCTTGCCCAAAAGATGAGCGAAAGAGGGCGCCCCAGTCGCCGCCCTCCCAAAGGACGTACAGAAACTCCTTCTTCCATCCCAAGTTATTCTTAGGGATGGACTTCCCATTCACTATGTGGGGGACAGTGGGGTGTCGGTTCAGAGAAACCCACCCTGGATTCTTGTCGGGACTGTTCTTGAACTAAATTTTTTTTCTGAACACAGCGACCGAAGTAGGGAAGTTGTGCTAGGCGCATTGCGACAGGTAGCAAAGAATCAGCCTCCAAGAGTTTGGAGGGAGTTGGAAAGGGCTGATGCCCACATCAGCTAGTAAAATAGGGATAAAAGGATGAAAGGGGAGTCTGATACCTGCCCTTAAAGTATTCCTAAAGACGCATAGAGCGTCTTTGTTCCATTGGCAGGCCCTGTCGGCCGGACCCACAAGAACCAACTAGAAGGGCACCTTGATCTTGAAATAAGTTGTAATAACTCGAAATTTTGAGACCTTGAAAAACGTTTAATGAATAGTAACCCTGACGGACGGGAAAAACTTTTGAGCCCACACTATGTAGTACATGAGAAAATGAGTTTCAGAGTTGATATTACGATTATACGTACCAAATGAGTGTATGTAAACGCTATTAGTTTCCGAAGAAAACGAACTTTGAAAAACGACCGTATTTACGACCCATCGAGGATTACGAGGATCACAATATAATTACGAGATTAAAACCCTACGGATTTATATTCAAGTATGATAATTAAAAAATATAAGGAATAAATACTAAAGGAATTACGTCGTGAACCATTTACGAATAAGTATTACGATAATGTTTAAGCGACCGAGCGAACGCGTAAACGATTAAATAAACGTAACGCACTAACTAAACCATGGTAAGAAAGTAACCATGGTTACTTCGTCAAATAGTGAGCTAACCATAGGATGATCAAGCTAGCTAGCAAAATAGTGTGCTAAGGAAGCTAACCCATGTAGTTAGCTTGTAACCTAGCAAGCTACTTAGATTTTGTCCCCAAGATTTGCAACAAGAATAAACCTAGGAGAATAAAAATCAAGTGGAAGATATCACACCCCATTTCCTAGAAGCAACCAAGAGAAGCAACCAAGAGAAGCAAGCATAAATACCCCCCAGCCCTTCACTTCTTCCATTCGGTAATTTCAAAAAGGGGGAGGAATTCAAAAATTAAAATCAAGTTCTAGCCATGGTAAAATCATCCCATTAATTCTCAAGCTTCCTAGCAATTAAACTAAGGTAAGAAAATTCTTTCATCTCTTTTATTCAAGGTTTGATGGATGAAATAAAATCAAGAAAGTCACTAATGAATAGTATGAATAGTAACCTCTCTTTGGTTTCTTGATTTCAATGGTGGTTTTAGGTTCCAAAAATCATACCAAGCACTTCCAATCCTCCACCATCCTCAAGAACACATCTAAAGCTTTCAAGAAAGGTAAAAATATTTGGCCCAAATTTATGTAAGATTCATTTTAAGATCCATTTAGTATGTGGTAGTAAACCTAGTTCAATAAGTGGTATTGATGAAATCTTGGTGTTTAAGTTAAGTAGATTTAAGGTTGATTGTTGTTGCCTCAAGAACATGATGTTCTTGAGAGGATTTTGTGTGTTGATTATGAAATGATGATTGTTGGTGGTTGTGTTAAGAGTTAGGGTGTAAACGAAACCCCGATCGTAAACGTAACTCCGTTAAAACCAACAAATCATAACTTTAAGTTTCTACAGAAAGTCCCGAAGTTGTAAAATGTAGTTTCTTGAAAAATAACCCTTGATTATGATATACAATGTTATAAGGATCGTTTAGGCACTTGAATTGCTTGATTCCGATTTACGGATCAAAAGTTATGGTCGTTTTAGTAAAAGTGATTTACGCGACAAAAACTGCTACAAATCATGAATTTTGAAAATATAAAGAATCGACTTAAATGTGTTCATAAATCATGAAATGTTTACAGAGAGTAACATATTAAGTTTCCTAACCGCCATAAAAATTTCAAGTGAAAATAATGATTTCTCAATTTAATAAAAATATCGGAGCCGAGATCACGCGAGTAGAAACCGTAAGAATCCATAAGCGGAGCCGACGACGATAATGAGAATGAACCTAAGATACTTAGAAAAATGAAGCGACCATAATGTGAATAATGACTTAAAGGAATAATAAGGGTAGTATAAGCTGGTAGGGTGCATAATAAGTAGCACATGAGTGCGAGTCGCCGTAAATTAGAACGGGACCTAATGAAGTGAATTGTGTTTATGGTTATAGATTTTCGAGCAGAACCTAGAGCATCCTCCATCTCGAGATACCCAGGCAAGTTTACGAACCCACCTCCATTTACTGTTGTGTTGTGAAAGGATTATTTTTTTTATCATTGCATAAATACCATGTTTGCCATGATACGTAGTTGTTGAATTTTCGCATAATGTAGCGATGTTGTATGATAAGTATATATCGTGAAATGTTATTCCGCTTTAAGCATGACGTATTATATAAGACCGAGTCGGTCGGGATTTAAGATAAAACCCGGGAATCATTCAGGTGATATTATAGGATGGTTATAAGTCCATAGTAGTACATTTTAAAAGGGACTCAACGTCCACTTACGAAGCATTAAAATACCTCGAACTTTTAATAAAACGATTTCCCAACGATCATATTCCATCAACTATATTTTATTGTTCGAATAATAAATACTATATACTTATTCTTTTATCATGGGAGTAGTATACCCCAACAATTATTTATTTCAAACCTGATTAATCATTAAAGATTATTAATTGCGTAGACATAAACTAGTTAAGGAATATTATTTTAAATACTCTTTTAAAGAGTAAACTCATTCGAGGTTTAATTATTTATCGATTATCATTTAATTAATTATTATTTATTAAAGGGTTTATTTTTTATTTAAAAATCATGGATCCGATTTAAAACATACTTTCTGATTTCGGAAAATCATTCGAGTAATTTCAGATCGTCGGAGAATGTTACTCCAACTTATTTAATATTTTGAATATAGTTTCAAGGAGAAACTTTTTCTCCCTTATATAATTATCTGTTGACAACGGTCAACTCACATCCTTAGTACTTCCTCCAAAACTTTCGGAAGTACATATATATATACAGTAAAGCTATGTCTATCAACAAGCAAAATGCTTGGAGGAACTTCGATGTGGTTCGAGTTCTCGAGATATGATAGGATTTCCTAAAGGACAAGGGAGGGGTAGGATCCAAGTACTTCGTGTATTGGATAGACTACTGGTACCTCCGTAAGAGACAGTACAATATATACCTATGGATCTGCGAAGTGTGTGTATACTCAAAATGAGGACACATAGCCCGTATGCGGAAAGGGTGATAACCGAGATGTGAAGGTGTCGTCCTTCTACTAGTAGAAAAGGTTACTTTTATCGCAGTATAACTGATCATCGTATGCGGTGGCTCCAACGGATGTCCAAATTCTTCCAATTGGAATTATGATGCAATGCCGTAACCCAAGCCTAGGTGCTGGGATTACTATTAAGGTATTCACAGGATAATAAAATCCCTTAAAGAATTGTTTTTATAAAATTGTGTGTATCACCAAGGAAAACTATTTTCGAATAAAACATAATTATCATACATAATGTTATCATACAGTCAATTTCATACTGTACATTATTATGCTGGGCATTATAGCTCACACTTGTTTTCTTAAATTGACACAACACAACAGTGAATCAAGATGCCTGCCATGAGAACCACAGCCAGGAAACGGGTAGGAAATGGCCAGCTGTTCCGTAGATTATTTGGTGTTGTACCACAGGTTGTCCGAATAAGCTGGATTAGTTTTCAGTTGTTTTTAGTTCGGCTTATTTATTAGTATGACTTATGTAAGATAAGAAACAAGAAACGTATATTTGGCTGGAGGACTAGCTTTACTTAAAGGTTACTCCCCAGTAAGACTAAATTACTTTTGGGTTGTAATAATTATCACTTGATGGTTGAAAGTACTATAGATATGATGATTCGTTTCCAAGACAATAACCTGTAAGTGTGTGTATATGTGATAAGTGCGGGGTCGTGAAGTGTGAGTATTTACATATTGTAGTGTGAGTTGTGTGGTTGTAATAGTTTAGATGGTGTGGCCTCCGAGATTCCTGACCCTGGGTTTTGGGGCTCCACAGAAATGGTATTAGAGCCTTAGGTTATCAATTCTTGGAAACGATAGGACATAAAATACGTAGACATATGAATAATAAAATTATCAATTAGAGCTCAAGTCGAGTTCGTTGTCGGGCTACACGGGTAGTCTTGACAGTTTTACCCTAAAGGGAATTCCGACTCTAAGTTAGTAACACCTTGCCTATTGTTTCAGGTACCAGTGGAGCCTATGAGGGAGATTGATCATGTTGATGATGTCATGGTCCCTGAGCGTGACCCTATTCCCGAGCCAGAGAGCCCACCCATTGATGATTCAGATGATGACCCTACTGAGGATGTCCTAGAGGAGGAGACTAACCTTCCTGTCCTGATATCTAATGGCGTAGTCTAGAAGGATGTAGAGATGTACCCTCACCCGACTATTCATTCTCCTACACCATACCCAGGGGATTTTAGAGCTGCTTCCCCAGCCATAGCCCGCAGAGAGATCGATTGGATCGAGCTCCGTACCAGGGTTCAGATGAGGATGACAACGGTTGGAGGATACATCCCGGTAGTTGATGTAGAGCTGATGTTGGAAGGAGCGATGAGGAGGGTGCGTGACCTCACTCGCAGTGATAGTGAGGGACTAGTGACTAGATATGGACCTTGAAGAAGGCTGGGTGACTTGTCACCAATTTTGATAGGATAGCTAGTAGTAGATAGCGTTCCTAGCCCTTCAGGGTACACGGCTTATGTATTTTCATTTCAGTATTCAGGACTAGTGGTGATGTTTTATAATCAGGCATGTATGAACTCAGCTAGTTGTTTTGTTTCCCAAGATATAAGTGGGTGACCTTATGAAATATATATCTAAGCAGTTGTAAAAAAAACAAAATTTTGAAGTCCATATTATTGCACTTTATAGAAAAATGTTAGATAAGAAATGGTATGCTTACATATGAATAAAATAATCCAACTGTTATAATTACAACCATGTTGACCAATTTTGCATATCAGAATAATGCCACCCCGTAGAAGAGGAACCAGGGCACAGCCCGCAGAATCTGTTAACCAACAACGGAGTGAACCTGACCATGTAGTGAATGAGGAATGTGAAGAGGACTTAGACTATAATGAATATGATGAGGAAGAATATATAGAAGAAGAGGATGAGGATACCCATCAGGGAGGAAATCCCATGAATGAATTTATGGAACTGCTAAGAGCAAATCTGAACCAACAGCCTATTCCACCACAACCACATGCTGCCCAACAGACTACAGCTACTGCCTTTAGGGCCTTCAAATCTCTCAAACCCCCAGAGTTTCTAGGATCTGCCGACCCCGTTGAAGCACAGGACTGGCTCAAAGAAATAGAGAAGTCCTTCGAGATACTAAGTGTTGAGGAATGACATAATACCATCTTCGTGTCTTACATGCTGAAAGGAGAAGCTAACTACTGGTGGGAGTCCAAACGAAACCTAGAGACCGATGATGTGATTCCATGGGATAGATTTACCCGACTGTTCTTAGACAAGTATTTCCCTAGGTTTATGGAGACCTAGATGGAGATTAAGTTTCTGGAGTTGAAACAGGATAAGATGACTGTAGCAGAATATGAGGCCAAATTTACTGAGTTGTCGAGATTTGTGCCTGAATTTGTGAATACCAAAGAGAAGAAAGCGCGAAGGTTTCAGCTTGGTCTGAAATAATGGATCCAAAATCGAGTGGCAATGTTAGAGCTGGCAGACTATGCCACCTTAGTGCAGAAAGCCTCGATTATTGAAGCTGGCAATGAACAGAGTGTGAAGGAGAAGGAAAATAGGAAAAGGAAGATAGGAAGCCAATGAATAGGAACCGGGAACAGGAACCTTCCAAGCAGGTTCATCAGGGGAGCAGTGTCCCACCCTGCGCGAGTCCCCGGATTCAGAAAAGCCCCGAGTGAGAGTGTTGGCCAGGGCGGTGGACAATCTAGGGCCACATTGCATAGCCAACCCCACGCCCCAATACCAGAGTGCCAGACCTGTAAGAGAAGACACCTTGGGTTATGCAACCAGGCGAGAGCCCCTCTGAAATGTTACAGGTGCGACCAACCCGGACACCTTCCCAAAAACTGTCCCCAATATAGCAAGACATGTTTCCAATGTGGGAAAGTGGGACATATGAGGAAGAATTGCCCGATAATGAAGCCCCCAGTCTTAGGTATGAGCAGAGCTGCATCCAACCGACCCCCAGCTGCTAGGACCTTCAACATGACTGTTCAGGATGCTGTTTGAAACACTGATGTGATAGTAGGTACCCTTTTATTAAATTCTGAACATGCAAATGTCCTATTTGACACCGTAGAAACCAAATCTTTTATATCTCAAGATTTTGCTAAAAAGTTAAAACTTAATGCCATACCCTTACGTGAGATATTACAAGTGGAAATACCAAACAAAGAAATAATTCCTGTAAATCAAGTACACCCTAAGTGCAAGTTGAACTTAGAAGGGAAGGTCTTCGAGGTTGACCTAATCTCATTCGCAGTAGGAGAATCTGATGTAATCTTAGGAATGGATTGGTTATCCAGTAACGGAGCGCAAATAGATTGTGAAAAGAAGAGAGTAAAGATAAGAGTACAGAATGAAAAAGAAGTAGTGTTTAAAGGTCAACGACAGAACCAGAAATTTCTAACCATGCTACAGGTAAAAAGATTGTTAAGGAAAGGTAACGAGGCCTATTTGGCTTATGTGGTAGATACCAAGAAGGAAATCCCTAATATACAGGACATACCCGTAGTAAACGAATTCGAGGATGTATTTCCAGAGAACTTACCAGGATTACCACCTGACCGGGAAATTGAGTTCGCTATAGAATTAGCACCAGGAACGACACCAGTATCCAAGGCCCCATATAGGCTATCCCCAGTGGAGATGAAGGAACTAGCTTCTCAACTGCAAGAGTTATTAGATAATGGAATGATAAGACCCAGTGTGTCACCATGGGGAGCGCCAGTACTGTACTTAAAGAAAAAGGACGGCAGTATGAGATTATGCATAGACTATCGAGAGCTGAATAAGCTGACTATTAAGAATAGGTACCCTCTCCCCAGAATTGATGACCTATTCGACCAACTCAAGGGAGCTATACATTTTTCCAAAATAGAATTGAGAACAGGATACCACCAGTTGAAAATCAAACTAGAAGATATATCGAAGACTCCTTTTCACACTAGGTATGGACATTATGAGTTCTTAGTCATGTCATTTGGGTTAACCAATGCACCCGCGGCCTTTATGGATTTGATGAACAGAGTGTTCAAAAAGTACCTGGATATATGTGTGATAGTTTTTATAGATGATATTCTGATCTACTCAAAGATAGAGCAAGAACATGCAGAACATTTGAGGATAGTCTTGGAAATCTTGAGGAATGAGAAATTGTATGCCAAGTTCTCGAAGTGCGAGTTTTGGTTAAGAGAAGTTCATTTTTTAGGACATGTAGTGAGTACCAAAGGAGTTTTAGTTGACCCTTCCAAAATAGAGGCGGTATCCAATTGGGAAAGACCAACTACCCCAACGGAGGTTAGGAGTTTTGTGGGTTTAGCAGGATATTACCGAAGGTTCGTGCAAGATTTTGCTAAGATAGCCGGTCCATTGACTAGACTTACCCAGAAGACAGATTAGTTAGTATGGACAGAGAAATGTGAGGAGAGTTTTCAAGAGCTGAAAAGGAGGCTGGTGTCAGCACCAGTGCTCGCTCTTCTCGATGAAAAGGGAAAGTTTGTGATATACAGTGACACATCGCTTAAAGGATAGGATGTGTACTAATGTAACACGGAAAAGTTATAGCGTATGCTTCTCGATAATTGAAGGAATATGAGAGCAGATACCCTACGCATGATCTAGAATTAGTAGCCACAGTGTCAGATAGAGACCCGAGGTTTAATTCCCGATTTTGGAGAAGCTTCCAGGAATGCGTAGGCACCAGACTAAACATGAGTACCGCCTACCACCCCCAGACTGATGGACAAAGTGAAAGGACTATTCAGACCCTAGAAGATATGCTACGAGTGTGTGCCATTGATTTCAAAGGAAATTGGGATGACCACTTACCCTTGATCGAATTTGCTTACAACAATAGCTATCACGCTAGCATAGGAATGCCCCCGTATGAAGCTCTTTACAGAAGAAGATGTCGCTCTCCCCTATGTTGGGATGAAGTTGGAGAACACAAGATATTTGGACCAGTGTTAGTTCAGCAGACCAGGGAAATGGTAGGACTCATCAGGAAAAGACTGGTAGCAGCCCAGGACAGACAAAAGAACTACGCCGACCAGACCAGGAAGGATAGGGAATACGAAGTAGGAGATTCTGTGCTATTGAAGGTATCTCCGTGGAAAGGAGTGATGAGATTTGGGAAGAAAGGGAAGCTGAGTCCCAGATCCATATGACCCTTTGAAATTTTGAGGAGAATAGGACCTCTATCCTACAAGCTCGCCTTGCCTCATAATTTGCAACAAGTGCACAACCTGTTCCACGTGTCCATGTTAAGGAAGTACCATGCAGATACACGACATGTAATAGAATACAAACAGGTAGATTTACAACCAGACCTGACCTACATCGAGCAACCAGTAAGGATAATGGGCCAAAAAGAGCAAGTGTTGAGGAACAAGACTATGAAGCTAGTTAGGATCTTATGGAGAAATCAAAATGTCGAAGAGTCAACTTGGGAACTTGAAGATGCAATGAGGAATAGATATCCCCACATATTTTCTAATTGATTCCGGGATGGAATCCTTATTAGAGGGGAAGACTGTAATAACTCAAAATTTTGAGACCTTGAAAAATGTTTAATGAATAATAACCCTGATGGACGGGAAAAACTTTTAAGCCCACACTATGTAGTACATGAGAAAATGAGTTTCGGAGTTGATATTACGATTATACGTACCAAATGAGTGCATGTAAACGCTATTAGTTTTCGAAGAAAATGAACTTTGAAAAATGACCGTATTTACGACCCATCGAGGATTACGGAGATCACAATATAATTACGAGATTAAAACCCTACAGATTTATAATCAAGTATGATAATTAAAAATATAAGGAATAAATACTAAAGGAATTACGTCGCGAACCATTTACGAATAAGTATTGCGAAAACGTTTAAGCGACCGAGCGAACGCATAAATGATTAAATAAACGTAACTCACTAACTAAACCATGGTAAGAAAGTAACCATGGTTACTTCATCAAATAGTGAGCTAACCATAGGATGATCAAGCTAGCTAGCAAAATCGTGTGCTAAGGAAGCTAACCCATGTAGTTAGCTTGCAACCTAGCAAGCTACTTAGATTTTGTCCCCAAGATTTGCAACAAGAATAAACCTAGGGTTCAACCTAGGAGAATAAAAATCAAGTGGAAGATATCACACCCCATTTCCTAGAAGCAGCCAAGAGAAGCAAGCATAAATACCCCCCCCCCCACCCCTTCACTTCTTCCATTCGGCAATTTCAAAAAGGGGCTGGAATTCAAATATCAAAACTCAAGTTCTAGACATGGTAAAATAATCCCATTAATTATCAAGCTTCCTAACAATTAAACTAAGGTAAAAAAATTCTTTCATCTCTTTTTATCAAGGTTTAATGGATGAATTAAAATAAAAAAAGGCACTAGTGAATAGTATGAATAGTAACCTCTAATTGGTTTCTTGATTTTAATGGTGGTTTTAGGTTCCAAAAATAATACCAAGCACTTCCAAGCCTCCACCATCCTCAAGAAAACATCTCAATCTTTCAAGAAAGGTAAAAATCTCTGGCCCAACTTTATTTAAGATCCATTTAGTATGTGGTAGTAAACCTAGTTCAATAAGTGGTATTGATGAAATCTTGGTGTTTAAGTTAAGTATATTTAAGGTTGATTGTTGTTTCCTAAAGAACATGATGTTCTTGAGAGGAGTTTGTGTGTTGATAATGAAATCATGATTATTGGTGGTTGTGTTAAGAGTTAGGGTGTAAACGAAACCCCGATCGTAAACATAACTCCGTTAAAACCAACAAATTGTAACTTTAAGTTTCTGCAGAAAGTCCCGAAGTTGTAAACTGTAGTTTCTTGACAAATAACCCTTTATTATGATATACAATTTTATAAGGATCGTTTAGGCACTTGAATCGCTTGATTCTGATTTACAGATCAAAAGTTATGGTCGTTTTAGTAAAAGTAATTTACACGACAAAAACTGCTACAAATCACAAACTTTGAAAATATAAAGGATCCACTTAAAAGTGTTCATAAATCATGAAATGTTTACAGAGAGTAAAATATTTAGTTTCCTAACTGACAAAAAAATTTCAAGGGAAAATAATGATTTCTCAATTTTATAAAAATATCGGAGCCGAGACCGCGCGAGTAGAAACCGTAATAATCCATAAGCGGAGCCGACGACGATAATGAGAATGAACCTAAGATACTTAGAAAAATGAAGCGACCATAATGTGAATAATGAGTTAAAGGAATAATAAGGGTAGTATAAGTTGAGAGGGTGCATAATAAGTAGCATATGAGTGCGAGTCGCCGTAAATTAGAACGGGTCCTAACGAAGTGAATTGTGTTTATGTTTATAGATTTCCGAGCAAAACCTAGAGCATCCTCTACCTCGAGATACCCATGCAAGTTTACGAACCCAACTCCATTTACTGTTGTGTTGTGAAAGGATTTTTTTTATCATTGCATAAATACCATGTTTTCGATGATACGTAGTTGTTGAATTTTCGCATAATGTAGCGATGTTGTACGATAAGTGTTAGGGCGAAAACACGCGCTAATATTCACGCAAGTATACGCGTTCGCAAGTAGTATAGAATACTTTCTAGTTCGTTCCCTCAGAGACTCAGACTAATTTATTGTCTAATTAAACTCACTCACCAATGTATGATTACTTCTCAATGTTAAGATAATAACACTTAAAATTGTTGATCAAATATTAACTATAATTAACTATTTAATTAACCACTTAACTAACACTTCAAATTATCAATAATAAAAGACTCATGAGATCACAACTTCATTATTACTTCCTTCTATAGCCATTGTTATTACCTTTAGCATGTGACAGTGATGATATTAATCGAATAACACGAAACTGATAAAAGCCAACTTTCATTATACTAATACCATTCTACCAAACATCCACAATTAAGATAGAAGTTGAATAGTCATCAATTATGTTGAGTTCCTATATGTCTACAGAAATTGACAACACAACGATTTAAGCACAAGTTATTTCTTTTGATTACATAGGGCAAATAAAACTGTTAGAGTTACCCACTAATCATGCTCAACGTACATGAACCTATGCTAGCATGGCAAGTTCTAAATCTCAAGATCCACCGTCGCTTCACAAGAGATTAACACCCTATCTTATATATTCGCAACGCACATAAGACGAATACGCACAACCAATACTAGATATCATGCAATCATCACACACTAAAGTATTAAACAATTAACTAAAGAATTCCATAATAAATCCGTTGTAACCCCATGATCACGATTAGCCCATAATAGAACTTATCGCCATCATGGGTTCATATGAAATCATGACAAACAACACAAAAAAATAATACCTACACTAATTATATTAAAACAGAGTACGTCACAAGAGTAAATAAGTCAAAGCAAGAAAACTAGCATCCAACGTTACAACGAAACAAGAATCACAAGAATATATGCTTCCTCTTCGTTGCGGTGTGCTAAATCGGTCTTCTTCCTTATCTCCTTTGCTTCTTGCGTAAAACACAATCTAAAACATAATCTCCTTAATACTCTCTGTGAAAATGTCTCAAATCTACCTATATAATAGTCCCATAAAACTCAGATTACATAGAAGTTGGAAGCCAAACAGAAGTAGAAGTCTAAAATAATTTGTATTTTTTCCCGACCCTGCGCGGCCGCTCAGCATATCTGCGCGGGCGCGCAGGCTGCTGCGCGGCCGCTCAGCATTGCTGCGCGGGCGCGCAGGACCCTACTGGAAAAATTCCAAGCTTGCCTCGTTTCTTCGCCGTAATCTGCCCATTCCTTCCTCTCGCAATAGTGAACACATGCCAAGGCTTATTCTTGATGATTCCTCCCCCGAAATGCAACTAATACCCTGAAATGCATAAACACTAGAAAAACGCATCAAATACACAAAATACTTGATTTCAAGACACCAATTTAAGCCATTTTAAGACGTTCTAAGTGGTATAAAATGCCACTTATCACACCCCCAAACTTAAATCGATGCTTGTCCTCAAGCGTCACAGACTCAAAAACAAATAAAAATATGCATGAATGCAATCTATATGAAAATGCAACGATCCCCCTTACTACAATTAACCAACCAAATTGTCACATCTCAACGAATGCAGTTAGACAACTAAAGATCAATAAACTCATGCAACCGGACATACATCCAGAAACGTGGTGTGTGCAAATGCTTAACAGATATTCTTCGGAACTAGACCAATTACTATGACTAGACTATCCTCAAGGCAATCCTACGATTATACAAAGAATAAAAATTCTAGGCACAAAGTGATATACAACACTACAAGAACTCTGGAGCTTACTACGGAATCGTGCTTTTTATTTACAACTCAAATGCTTATTTGACCGTGCAATGAGTGAGGTCCACAAAAGACTTATACAATGGTATCCATGTAACGAGCGTTAGGTTAGCGGATCCCAGACTCTAAAAGCCTTAGGTCACTAGGCACAAAGTCCCCTAAGAACTTAATAACTCGAATACCAAAGAGCCCACTCTTGATCAATTATGTAAAAAATATTTTTTTTTTATAACTTCTGAGCAAGTGCGTTTCGCTCCATCTTGCTCAACCCTAGACTACTCGCAACATATGCGAGCCGACTACTAGCCATTTGACGCCTAGCCACAACTAGCAACAACTTCCATACTTTTTTCTCCAAAATTTTTTTCTTTTTTTTTCATGTCTTTATCACTAAGAACCTATAATCGAATTCTAAGCATAATAAGTAGATTGACCTTGAAAACAACCAAATCATAACAACAATCTAGCCCTTACGCACTCTTTAAGACTTAGTGGACTTACAATTGTTTCTAGCATGCATATCAACCTACACAACTTAATATCACTTTAATGCTATCACTACACTTGCATCAATATCACAATTCAGTCGATAACTTATTGCAAAAGGGATCATGGTAAATGCATGAGCTATATGACATTCATAAATGTCATAAAAAAAACTAAATGGCATAAATTATGCAACTATATGAACTAAACTATCATGAATATGCAACTAAATGATACACACACAATATTCCTTAACTACCACCCCCAAACTAAAAATCTTCACTGTCCTCAGTGAAAGTAGTAGAAAGGAACACAGGGTATACCTACTCGGAGTCATCATCATCATCACCCTCAGCGGGTGGAGTATGAGGCGGTGGGTATGCAGAGTCCTCACCAAAAACTGGCCACTGGATATCAGCTCCAAGGCCTCGAAAAGCAGTCCCTAACGCAAGGGTGAGCTCCTGAGCAAACCTGCTCTGCGTCTCATACATGGCATCCATCCGTCGTGAAAGCCTCCTATACTGGGCATCACCCATCCCAGCACCCTCCTGAGCTCTCAACGAACCAGCCTCACCACGCCCTGGCCTAGCCATAGTAGCACCTCGTGCTGGACGTCCTCCTGGAAGACGATAACCCAGCCCATGCTCCTCAGGCTCACCACCGGTCCACTCCTGCATCCCATTCAGAGTGCCAGAATCTATCGGAGCTGCTGGCAACTGCAACTGCTCATGAGCCGGCCAGTTCACTCCTACTGCTCGGTATAGCTTCGTAATCGTGGATGCATAAGGGATGTTCATATGCTTTTCTCCCCTCAAAAACTTCAGAATTCCTTGGTAGATAAACTCACCAAGGTCCACATAGTACTCATCATGCAGAATTCCCCACAACAACTGTGCTCTCTCAACTGTGACCTCGTGTGCATGTGAAGAAGGCAAAATATTAGCACATATAAATGCATTCCATGCACGGGCATACCTGTTCATGGCGATCGCCGGAAAGTGACGATACTCATTATTGGCTGGACTGCGGTTCCAAACTGTGCCCGGTCGACTGAGAGTCGCACAAATCAAATCCAAGTCAAAATCCTCAGCAGTCTTTTCATTCCAGTTCTCCTCCTCGGGCTTCCTCTCTCGCTGTCCAATCACACGGTGAATCGCCGCCGGATGATAATCAACTGTTAGCCCACGGACTACAGAAAACCCATTCTTCTCAGCCTTCGCGTTCGCGTAGAACTCGCGAACAACGCTCATCGGTACTGCTTCGGGTGACTCACAAAAAGCTATCCACCCCTTCTCTGCAATCATGGGCAACAACTCACCATCCCTCCCTGATGGTAAAAACCCCCTCTCTTTCAGAATCGGCTTCCCCAACAGCCTAGTGTACTCCTCCTCCGCAGCTCTGTCAGTTAACCGAGGTCTTGCAGCAGTACCCCTCGATGAATCAGCAGTAGGAACTGTGCTGCTGCTGTCAATAGTGCGTGCTCTCTTGGGTGCCATTGATTCGTGAATAAAAGTGTGTAAGAACTGATTTTTGATGTTTGTGAGAGGGTTTAAGTGTAGGAAGTTTTGTGAGAGATATGTAGGATAGGTGTATGTATATATAGGGTGTGGATTAGATTAGGATTTGGGAATTAAGGGATAAAATGATGGGGTAGTGGGAATAATTCGTGGGTTTATGGGCTACAACTGTTTTTGTGTTTTATTTTTTTTTTTTTCTGAACTGTAAAAAATTTTCTGGAACTCGACCCCTGCGCGGCCGCTCAGCATATCTGCGCGGGCGCGCAGCAAGCTGCGCGGCCGCTTAGCATAGCTGCGCGGGCGCGCAGAGGGTCTCTGGAATTTTTTTTTTTCAGCCCCTATTTTCTGATTTTTTTGTGTTTTTGGATAGGTTATTAACTTCTAAGGGTTCCTGTAACAACAATTCATGGGTTGCCTCCCACGCAGCGCTTCTTTTTCGTCATTAGCTTGACGTTCCGTACCTTTCTCAAGTAGTCAACAAAATGGCACTAACCACCTCTCGGTTTGCCATGTCCCCATAGTAGTGCTTCAACCGCTGACCGTTAACCTTGAATGCTTGGTCCGAATCATTCTCAAAAATTTCCACCGCTCCATGTGGAAACACAGTTTTGACAATAAAAGGTCCAGACCATCTTGATTTCAACTTCCCAGGAAAAAGTCGGAGCCGAGAGTTGAATAACAGAACTTGTTGCCCTGGCACAAATAACTTAGGATGTAGCTTCCTATCGTGCCACCTCTTCACCTTTTCCTTATACATTTTGTTATTCTCGTACGCTTGAAGTCGAAATTCATCAAGTTCATTAAGCTGAAGCATTCTTTTCTTACCAGCTGCATCTAAATCCAGGTTCAATTTCTTCAATGCCCAGTAGGCTTTATGCTCAAGCTCCGCCGGTAGATGACATCCCTTACCGTACACCAACTGAAACGGTGACATCCCAAGTGGAGTTTTGTATGCTGTTCTGTAAGCCCAAACAGCTTCATCGAGCTTTAAAGACCAATCCTTCCTTGACGGACAAACAACCTTCTCTAGAATACGCTTTATCTCTCTGTTAGACACTTCCGCTTGACCATTTGTTTGCGGATGATAGGCAGTAGCTACTCGATGATTCACATTATAACGCTGCATCATAGAAGTGAACTTACGGTTGCAAAAATGCGATCCTTCATCACTTATGATTACCCGAGGCATTCCAAACCTTGTGAAAATTTGCTTATGAAGAAAATTTAGTACTACCTTTGCATTATTTGTCGGTAAAGCTTTAACTTCGACCCATTTTGAGACATAATCGACTGCCAGCAAGATGTACTGATTATTGCAAGATGAGATAAAAGGCCCCATGAAATCGATTCCCCACACATCAAAGACCTCGACTTCAAGCATCACATTTAATGGCATATCATCCTTCCTTGACAAATTTCCCACTCTTTGGCAACGATCACACCTTAAAACAAACTGATGAGCATCCTTGAACAAAATAGGCCAGAAAAAACCTGCTTGCAGAATACGAGCTGCCGTCTTCTCACCTCCATAGTGTCCACCATAAACCGTGGAATGGCAGTCTTGTAATATCCCCTCCGTCTCACAGAACGGGATACATCTCCTGATGATCTGGTCAGCTCCCTGTCTAAACAAATATGGTTCATCCCACATATACCACTTCACCTCATGCAGAAACTTCTTCTTTTGAGCGGATGTCAAATTAAGAGGCATTATATTGCTGACGAGATAGTTTACAATATCTGCAAACCATGGTTCTTCCTCCTGAATTGCAAACAACTGCTCATCTGGAAAAGATTCATTGATTAACGTCCTATCTTGTGAAGTAGAATCGGGATTCTCCAACCTAGAGAGATGGTCAGCTACTTGATTCTCAGTACCTTTTCTATCTTTGATCTCTAACTCAAATTCCTGAAGTAAAAGCACCCAACGAATGAGTCTCGGCTTCGAATCCTTCTTAGAAACCAGATAGTGAATAGCTGCATGATCAGTGAATACTGTTACTTTCGTACCAAGCAGATAAGATCAAAATTTCTCAAAGCCAAAGACTATAGCCAAAAGCTCCTTCTCAGTAGTGGTGTAGTTCAATTGGGCCCCATTTAAAGTCTTACTCGCATAGTAGACCACATGGAAGATATTTTTCTTGCGCTGTCCCAGAACTGCACCTACCGCATAATCACTCGCATCACACATCATCTCAAACGGTTCTGTCCAATCTGGTGCTGTAATAACTGGTGCAGTGATCAAACTCTTCTTGAGAGTCTCGAATGCTGCCAAACATTCATCATCAAATTTGAAAGACACATCTTTCTCAAGCAATTTGCACAACGGCTTAGATATCTTTAAAAAGTCCTTGATGAATCGCCAATAAAAACCCGCATGACCAAGAAAACTACGGATTCCTTTCACAGAATTGGGTGGGGGAAGATTTTCAATGACTCCCAGCTTGGCCTTGTCCACCTCCAGACCCTTGCTAGAGACCTTATGCCCAAGGATAATGCCTTCACGCACCATAAAATGACATTTCTCCCAATTAAGCACCAAATTAGTTTCCACGCATCTTTTGAGTACGGCGCGCAGATTATTCAAACATTCATCATATGAGTGTCCAAAGACGGAGAAGTCATCCATGAACACTTCGACGTTATTTCCAATCATGTCAGAGAATATAGCCATCATACATCTCTGAAAGGTGGTCGGGGCGCCACATAACCCAAACGAAACTCTACGAAAAGCAAATGTGCCAAATGGACAAGTGAAGGTAGTCTTTTCCTGATCCTCTGGTGCAATACAAATCAGATTATACCCGGAATAACCATCTAGAAGACAAAAATACTCATGTCCCGCCAATCTGTCAAGCATTTGATCAATAAATGGAAGAGGAAAGTGATCCTTCCTTGTGGCTTTGTTCAATTTCCTATAATCCATGCATACTCTCCATCCTGTAACTGTTCGAGTAGGGATGAGCTCATTCTTTTCATTTGCGACCACAGTGATACCTCCTTTCTTAGGTACACATTGTACGGGGCTCACCCACGAGCTATCAGAAATAGGATAAATAATGCCTGCATCTAGCCATTTCAGAATTTCTTTCTTTACCACCTCCTTCATGATCGGGTTCAGTCTTCGCTGCTATTCCACAGTTGGCTTACTACCTTCCTCTAACAGAATTTTATGCATACAATATGAAGGACTTATCCCCTTGATGTCTGCTATGGTCCATCCTATAGCCGATTTGAATTCTCTCAAAATCCTTAAGAGCTTGTCTTCCTCACTACCTGAAAGGTCAGCTGAAATAATAACAGGTAACGTAGATGAATCACCTAAAAAAGCATACCTCAAGTGTTCAGGTAATGGTTTGAGCTCCAAGGTAGGTGCTTCCTCTATTGATGGTTTGAGCTTCCCTTCAGCGTTCTTGAGGTCAGAAGTACCAAGAGATTCAAATGGTATGTCCAGCTTTCGCTTCCAGGGAGAAGCGTTCAGATATTGTAATTGCTCGTTGCTATCTTCATCATCACTGTCAAATTCCCCCACTAAGGCCTTTTCCAATGCATCAGACATTAGCATGTGCTCGAGTTCCGAAGTAACCACGGAATCAATCACATCCACTTTTAAGCACTCCTCATCTTCTGTAGGGAATTTCATTGCCTTGAATATGTTGAAGGTCACATCCTGATCTTGGACCCGCATAGTAAGTTCCCTTTTTTGCACATCTATCAAGGTACGGCCGGTAGCCAAGAAAGGCCTCCCCAAGATTATGGGAATCTTCTTATCTTCCTCAAAATCCAGAATAATGAAATCTGCAGGAAAGAAGAGCTTATCCACCTTGACGAGCACATCCTCAACTATGCCCCTTGGGTAAGTAATGGAACGGTCAGCCAATTGTAGCGACATGTATGTGGGTTTTGGATCAGGCAGATCCAGCTTTTTAAAGATCGACAAAGGCATTAGATTAATGCTTGCTCCCAAATCACAAAGGCACTTGTCAAAAGTTAGATTGCCAATGGTGCAAGGAATGGTGAAGCTTCCTGGATCTTTCAGTTTTGGCGGTAACTTTTGCTGCAGAACAGCGCTGCATTCTTCCGTGAGAGCAACGGTTTCAAGGTCATCCAGTTTCACCTTCCTTGAAAAAATAGTCTTCATGAACTTCGCATAACTAGGCATTTGTTCCAGAGCCTCAGCGAAAGGTATATTGATGTGAAGTTTCTTGAACACCTCCAGAAACTTCCCAAACTGTCTATCCAGCTTTTGTTGCTGCAATCTCTTAGGAAAAGGTGGTGGAGGATAGAGCTGTTTCTCCCCTGTATTAGCATCAGGCAGAGTGTGTTCAACAGTAGTCTTCCTTGGTTCCGCCGCTTTCTCCTTTTGCTTAGATTCTTCATCTCTAACTTCAGCTTCGACTTCTTTTGCCTTTTCAGTATCAGCTACTTTTCCAGACCTTAAGGTAATAGCCTTGACTTGCTCTTTAGCTTCCTTCCTGCCTGGTACTTCCGTGTCATTGGGAAGAGTGTCAGGTTGACGATTGAGCACTGCATTGGCTAATTGACCGATTTGATTTTCCAAGGTCTTGATAGAAACCGCCTGACTCTTGCACAACAGCTTAAGTTCCTCAAAATCAGCACTAGTAGGTGCAGCTACACTTCCCTGTTGAGGATATGATTGCCTTGTAGCATACTGATGTGGTTGCTGGAATCCAGGTGGGTTAAACTGTTTACTCACTCCTTGCTGATATGTTGGCTGAATCGCATTCTGATTATTCCCCCAGCTGAAATTTGGATGATTTCTATTATTAGGATGATAGGTCGCTGGCACAGGCTGCTGTTGTCGCTGATAATTATTCACATACTGAACAGATTCGTTGACAAGAGAACACTGATCCGTAGCATGAGAACCTGCACAAAGCTCACAAACCATAGCTATTTGATTAACTCCATACGTAGCCAGAGAATCGACCTTCATTGATAGCGCTTGGAGCTGGGCTGCAATAGCGGTGGCTGCATCAACTTCCAGAATACCTGCTACCTTGCCTGACGTCATCCTTTGAGTTGGGTTTTGATGCTCATTTGCAGCCATCGTCTCTATACGATTATACGCCTCAATATAGCTTTTAGCCCATAAGGCGCCTCCAGCTGCTGCATTGAGCATTGGCCGAGATTGGGCCCCCAAACCATTATAGAAACCAGTGATCACCATCCAATCCGGCATTCCATGATGTGGACATTTTCTCAACATTTCCTTGTAGCGTTCCCAAGCCTCGGACATAGATTCTGTAGGTTGCTGCGCAAACTGAGTAAGAGCACTCCTCATAGCAGCAGTCTTTGCCATTGGATAAAACTTCACCAGAAACTTTTGCGCAAGATCTTGCCATGTAGTGATGGACCCAGCTGGTTCAGAATGTAACCAGTCTTTAGCCTTATCCCTCAGTGAGAATGGGAAAAGCCTCAACTTGATAGCCTCATCAGTCACGCCATTATACTTAAAAGTGCTGCAGATGTAACACCCCCAGATCCGGGGTCGGGGATCCGGGTCGTCACGGTCTTTCTTTCCACAATATCACTTCACTTAATTAATAATAAATAACCTTATGCTGTGACCCCACACTAACACACACCACAACCCGTTATAGTCTCAGAGATGAAATTTAAATAAGTACAAGTCTTTGAATCCACAATTTAAAAGTTATTACAACCCAAAATGATTACTTGATAAATTTACAGTTAATTGCCATTATCTGCCACAAGTTATAATTATACATAATTGATTCTCAAAAGTAGATGGTCTGATCTACAATAGATCTACCTCTGCAGCTATAGCAGCTACAACATCAACGGGAAGACGCGGGACGCTTCCCACGCGCTTGCGCTGGGTCTGCTGGAGTCTGGCCATCTTTCCTAACTGTTGTTGTGTGATGAAAAAATAAAGCAAGGGTGAGCAGCAAGCCCTCCAAAATAATATGTATAATGATTAACAATATATGAGCCTTCTCATAGTACTCATGAAAGTCTTGGTCAAAAGAAATGAACCAAGTTGATATCTTAATGCGATGAAGTCGCAAAATATTCAGTTTATATACATATATACTTTTAAAAATCTTGGAAGTCCTCTTCCATGCATAATATACACAGAGTTCCAGTGTATAACTGTATAAAAATATCGTTGCAAGGTGATCTCATATATCTAACCTTGTCTCAACGTTTTTCTGAAAATCTTTGTCATGCATAAGATAATCATTAACTAGATATAAGTTTAAAAGATGAAGTTACAAGATACTCCAATATACTTATATCTTTTCCAAATACTACTTGAACTACCACCATTCAAGTTATAATTAGTTTCAAAGTTCATCACCCAGATGAGACTACAAGATAAGACTTGCATAGATTCAATCTTTGAAATATCATTATAAATAATGAAGTTACGAGATACTTCATTAAGTCCTGATATATATATCCATATATATATATATCTCATACATTTCCTGAAAATCTCTGTCATGTAAAGTATGAACAGAGTTATAATATCCAATGAATTTTGGAAAGGAAAAGAATTTTGGCATAAACCAGATATCTTGCTGATCAGGCAAAGATACCAATAAGTAACCTTTTCTACTGTAGATGGATGAATTCCTCACCGGTCATCACCCTGGCCGCATTAGGACCTCGCGCTAGACCGTTACCCGGCCACTCACGCGTTGATGGACTGCCACCCAGCCACTTACACATTCATAGACCGTACCCCGGCCTGTCGCTTATGCCGACTCAATCAGATGGACTTACTTCCCGAACATTGGGCAAGTAATCAAATTGTTTTCTCAAAACAGCAACCATGTTGCGAATATAAAATACACCACAGAGCCGGATCCCCAAGATTTTGAGCGAATATTCAAGTCTCCTTCGAAAGGAAGATCTTAAATCGGAAAACGAGTTTTGGGATCCGCTCTAACTTTTAAAATCATTTTGAAGACTCGAAAACATTTTTAAGAATGTTTGGAGTAAAGCTGATTTAATGAAATAAATCAGTCCCGATATATTAGAAAATATCTAAATATTATTATTTAAATAATATTCCCATAAAGAATAATCTTTATAAAAATAATTGAAGTAGAAGTTTTAAAACTTATACTTGAAACGAGTATTAAATAACCAAAGATACACTTATATGAAAGTATTATCTTTATTTGAATAATCGAAAATAAGTTTGATTATTAACACCTTATTCTTTAATAAAATAAAGAATATATTTCAGTAATAAGCGGAGTCATAATACCTCGAATGAATATTATAAATAATATTCATTAAATAAAATAAAGGAGTCATACATCCTCAAATGAATATTCAAATAATATTCAATTAATAAAATAAAAGGAGTCATAAGCCCTCGAATGAATATTCAAGATAATATTCATTAATAAAATAAAGTTATCGAATAAACCTTATTCGATTAATAGTTTTGAAAACTATAAACATATATATATAAATATATATATAAAATCTACTCGGGATCCTCGACTCCCGGTTTTAGAAAATGTTTTCACCTTTGGGTCCCTATACTAAGGGTATATGCAAATTACTGCTTCTCTAGCATAGGTATTATCAACTGAACCAACAGATATATATGGCAAGAATACGAAACAGGCATGCATATATATACCATATCAGCATGCTTCAATATATCGCAACATTTGCTAATTAACCAACATGCATCTATCGCAAGATAATGCATATACATATATTCATCACAACAACAGTATAACGGGTAGAAAACTTGCCTGAGCGACTTGGGGTGATAAAAGGCTCGGGACGAGTCTGGTAACCTATAAACAACAAGTAAGTTGGAATTAAACCAAAATCACTTGTAAATCTATACTTTAACTAACTTAGACTCTAACGCTTGTTTTGCGCTCACTGATTCGCTTAAGTCACCCGGGTACCCTCGGCTCCACCATTTTTAATAATTTAACCTTTACGAGTTTTAAGGCGATTC